>NW_022196913.1:49235607-49248650 GCF_008632895.1 Mastomys coucha | reverse complement strand
AAAAAAAAAAAAAAAAAAAAAAGAAATATATATATATATATATTTCATAAATATATGTGTATGTATGTGTATACATATATAGAGACACATATATATGTATACACACACACATATACACCCATGTATTTATGAAATAAAACCAGGTTATTCCTTTGGATCCAAAGCTAGAATCAGCATTGGCATCAGTGAATCCTGACTCTACTTCTCTTTGCATCCCATCTGTGGCTGTGTAGTTTTGCTCTTGATTGTGTTTCTTGTCTCTCATGAGTTACTGCCTCATCTCAAGCCTGTATGCATTAGGGCCACCTGTGAGCCAAAATAAACCTTGTCACCTTATAAGTTAATTATCTCAAGTGGAAAAAATGACTAACAGAGGACTATCTGGGGCTTAAGGGAGGATTTTCTTTTGTCATATTTTTATTTCATATTAAATGTTTAGCCAACATAGAAAATGTTTCTACCCCCCCTCAGTGAGAATTATAGAATTTACAGATAAAAGGGAAGCAAATTTTAGTCATTACTATTCATACTGCTTAGAGGTAAGATTTCTAAATCCTTTCAGACTTGTGTGTATGAATGCGTGTGCATGCACATGCACATGTGTGCACAGGTATGAGCATCTAGAGTCATCAAGAACCTTCCTAAGTCTCTTTCAACTGAATTAAAATATTTTTATTTTATTCATTAATGTCTTAGTTAGGGTTTTACTTCTGTGAACAGATACCATGACTAAGGCAACTCTCATAAGGACAACATTTAATTGGGACTGGCTTACAGGTTCAGAGGTTCAGTCCATTATCATCAAGGCAGGAACATGGCAGCATCCAGGCCGGCATGGTGCAGGAGGAGCTGAGAGTATCAGCTTAACTTAAGTATCTCCCCTGCCCCAGATTGTTTTCTTCTGATTTATGGAAGCATGCTTAAAATATATTTTAAATGAAATAAAAAAACATGTTTCAGTAAATAGAGCCAGAATATAACCTTTGTTGTATGACATGATATTTTTGCTTCGTATGATGACATGAATCCATTTCTGTCCTTCACTTAAAGCCCTTTCCCAATATTGATCAGTAGTGTCTCATTTAATAGCTATATTTTGCCAATAATTAATCAACCAGTCTCTCAAATGATATACATATAATTAGTTTCTGACCTTTTGCTGTTTGAAGCATGGTACAATGAATATTCTGTCCTTTCATTTCTGCAAACTTCTCTGATTTTTTTCCCCCACAGGATCAGTTACAAGGGGTGGACTGCAAAAGTCTCTGCTTACATTAGTTACTTTTCTGTCTCTGATAAAAGTACCATGACAAGAAGCAACTGAGAGAAGAAAACGGTTTATTTTGGTATACAGTTCCAAAAGGGACAGAGTCCTCCATGGTGTTTTACTGGTTTTTTTTTTTCTGTTTGTTTGTTTTTTAACTTTTTAAGGGTGTTTTACTTAGGGTTTTATTGTTGTGAAGAGACGATATGACCACGGCAACTTTTCCAAAGGAAAACATTTAATTTGGGGCTGGCTTACAGTTTCAGAGGTTCAGTCCATTATCATTATGGCGCTAAACATGGTGGGATGCAGGAGCTGAGGAAGGTGATGAGCTGAGAGTTCTACATCTTGATCTGCAGGCAGCAAGGAGAGACTTTGTGCTACACTGAACGAAGCTTGAGCATAGGAGACATCAAAGCCGGCCCCTACAGTGACACACTCCCTCTAACAAGACCATACTTATTCCAGCAAGGCCACACCTCCTAATAAAGCCGTTCCCTATGGATCAAGTATTCAAATACATGACTCTATGGGGGTCATTTCTACTCAAATCACAGCAGTGGGGACACTGAGAAAGGTGAGGGAAAACGTGGTTGAAGGAGCAGAAAGCTGGCTGAGGTCACATTTACGTATACACAAGAGGTGGAGAGTGAGAACAGAAAGTTGATCGTTCTAAAACCTTAAAGCCCGCCCCCAGTGATGTACTTCCTCCAGCAAGACTACACCTCCTCAATCAGTTCCACCAATTGGGGGCTGAGTGTGCGCGTAGGCAGCTTCTCATTCCAATCACAACCACGCACTTCTGGCTTTGGTAGTTATTTCCAAAAGGCATGTTGCAAGCTCATGACAGGTTAATTTTCTCCTAGCTTCAAAACTTGGTGGCTCTGGGATCTCCCACGGCAAGAAGTATCCAGGCTCTATTGAAGGAAGAAAGAGACTCAACGGGAAGACAGAAAATCTAGAAGGCCACGGGATCTCTGAGCAGCGCCAAGATTATGTTAGAAGAAGGAGCAGGGGCAAGAATATGGTCCGAGTATTAAGTCCCTTTAGGTTCTTAACGCTCTGGGGTGCGCTAGGGACTTGAGCGAGAATGGGGCTGTTTACTTATAAGCCTGTGCCAGTCCTGAGGTCTGTTTGGTGGGAAGTCTCTGTGTTGTTTTGCCTGTTTTCTCTATGCCAGCTGGTCTTTTTCTGTATCGTATAGCCGAGTTCTCTAATTGGAAGGAAGTGAACGACCAGCCAATCACAGACAGACTCAGAGCCCCCATGCTGTGCAGGGCTAGAACAACCTAGAGGCGCTTGCCTTTATATCAGATGCTCATGACAGTTGTTTAAGCTTTGCTAAGCATGGCAGGGCTCCATGGAGCCAAGCAGATTTCACAGGAGGACCTTCTAGGAAGTGGCTGAGGTGTTTGTTCAGGGTTGGGGCTTCTGGTGAGTTCTTTGAGTTCTCTGTCAGCAAGTCAAGTGGTGCGGCAGACCTGACGTGGGCGAGGTAGTTAGTGGGAACGGACAAGGAGGTGACAGTAAAAATGACAGCAGACATTTATTGAGTGTGTTTGACATGCCAGGGCTCATTCTTAGCACTTGACATCTATTGTAAAACCAAGTGATAAATCAATACCCCATAAAACACAATTGGTTGTAGGGTAATTATCTCTGGTCCTCTGGCTGCTTCCACACTCACGTGGGAGCTGAGTCAAATTCTGATGTTTGGGGAAGAAGACCCTTTGAAACCTATGGTTTAGGTTTGCCATCTCTTGTGTTCCTGCCCCACCTCTCCGGTCTGCTCAGGAACACGTAACTTCCTCTCTACTCTGGCTCCTCCTTCTGCAGGGGTAGGGAGAAAAGGGATGGGGGAGTATCGTGGAGAGGGTGGACCAATTCTTGCTAGTTGTGGCTATTAAGACTATTCCACCCTAAGGTGACATCTCACTATGTTGCGCAGGCTAGCTTTGAACATCTGGCTCAAGCAATCTTCGGGTTTTAGTTTCCCAAGTACCTCACTGTAGGAGTGTGCCTGGCACAAGCTCACTTCTGACAGCACTGAATGCTTTCAGCACTGAATGCTTTGACGCTTCCGCTTCCGCCTGAGCTGACCTTGAACCCCTGCCGCCACCTCCAAACCACTGGATTACAGGTGTGCACTACTGAGTTCAGCTTCACTGAGATTTTAAAAATATTTCTTATGTATGGGTTATGGAGGGGCTAGTTTATGGATTGTTTTCAATTAATAAGTTAATTAGTGCACATGCATGTGGTGTGTGTGTGTTCAAAGGGCAACTTTGTGACATTGGTTCCCTCCTCCCACCTTTTCTTGAGTTTGGGGATCTAACGCTAGTTGCCTGGCTCGCAGGGCAAGCACTTTACCCACTGAGGCTTTTCAGCAGCCCTAGAGCATTCTAATCCGTTTAATCCTTACAGAATTATAGGAGACCAGACCTACAGTATCTCTGTATTTGAGAGATGAGTTCAGGGAGACAAAGAGATCTTAAGCAGTTAAGAGATCTTAACTTTCCTTCTCCCACAGTGCTTGCAATGCCAGCTGCTCTAGCAGAAAGAATGAACACTGTCCTCTCCGTGGCTGGGGAGGTTGCCCTCTGATTACACAGTGAGCATTCATCTTCTCCCTCCACCTTTTTTATTTTTTTAAACCAAGCCATCTCTACTCATTGTACTTAGTTTTTCTTTGAGACAAGATCCAGCTAAGGATTCCAGGCCGTGGATTCAAACTAGGCCCGACTGGCTTCAACCTTTCGATCTTCCTGCCTTAGCTTCTCAAATGCTGGGTTGGTTACCTGGCTTACGTGGTGCTGCTGCTGTTGCAACCCAGGGCTACTGTATGCTAGACAGTCACCCTTCTAGCTGAGGCATCCGCTCATCCACCTGCACTTAGTTCACTTTCTCCCAACCCGCTAACATCTGTCTTGTTCTATTTTCTTTTCCTGTACATTCTAGGTGGCATAGCCCATTACTTCTAGTGTTTTCCAGGTACTAGTTTCAAGCTCCAGTTGCGTAACCCCACCTTGGTCACTCTTCTTTGTGCCTTCATCTCGACAGTGGTAGCTCTCCCTGTTGTCTGCCAGCTTTTTTTCTTCCAATCATCTTGCATTTTTAAAGTGAATTTATTGACCTAACAAGAATACTTCCCTGAGGGAATGTGGGCCAGACAACCTATGAGAACTGTTTTCTGTTTTATATGTGCTTGTGGGTTGTGTAGACAACCATTCTTGCCCTCTGGAGTTACACCTTGAAGATTTTCAGGGGTGATGTCACTATCATGTCTGTGATTAAGTTTAAGTTGTTGAGCAAGATGGAAATTTTAAGTGTGGATTTCCTGGTGAGGGTACGGATGGTTGCTGATGTTCATACATATGTATCTGAAAAGATTTCAGAGTAAAAAGGAGTCAGTAAAGGACCCCCCACTCCCAACAAATGGAAGTTTTCTACCAGTTGCTACGCACATTTTAAGAATCAGTATGCGGGGAAGGAAATAGGTCTTTACGTGTGGCTAAGTGTCATTGTCTAATCAAAGGCTTTGCACCTGTTCTTTCAGCAAATAGAAGGGATTAGTGTGTATTAGAGGGATGTTACGGAAATCAAATCCCAGCCCAAGGAATTCTCCTGAAATGAGAATCGAGATGGGAGTAAGTCTTGCGTGACGTGTTTCAAAGGAACTTTAGGCGGTGGTTTTGTTCCTCTTCAATCGTCACCGGCTCTCATGCCACAGTTTGTGACATGATGTCCCAGCCACCTTTTCTCTTTCTCTTCCATTCAACTTGCCCTTCAAAGGATTGATCTGAGGTCAAGTCCCTTATTCATCCTTATAATCTTAAAATGTTTGAGCATGAGAGGAGACGGGAATAGAAGCTGTTCTAGAGGGTTCCAGGAACAAGAGCTTTCTTTAACGCAGGCGTTTAGATGCTTGTACAGACACAAAAGGAATGGAAGTTGGGTCCCCGCTGAACTCTTGTCCTGTGCTTTCTCTTTACTTTTTATTAATATTGGGTTTCACTCTGCAGCCAGGGCTGTCCTGGAATTCATATAATTCTCTGCTTCCTCCTGAGGAGGGCTGGGGTTATAGGTGTGTGTCATTAGACTCATGGTTACACACCTCCAGCTCTGTTAGACTTCCTCTTCTTTTGTTTTTTGAGAGGAGGTCCTGCCTGCTAAGAAGTCCAGACTGGCCTTGAACTCTAGTTGGCCCTCACATCTCTGCTTCCTGAGTACTGGGTGTGTACCACCACACCAGGCTCAATGTAGCTTTTGTTTTTGTTTTTATCAAGTGGCTTTTTTAAGACCGGGTTTCTCTCTGTAACCTCGACTTCCTGGACCTCGCTAGGTAGACCAGGCTGGCCTTGAACTCATCTATAATTTTCACGTCTTTACCTCCTGAGTGGTAGGATTACAGGTTTACACCCCCACACCTGGATGCACTGGATTTTTAGCAATCTTCCTGCCCCATCCCACTCCACCCTTGCCCATGATAAGTGCATGCTCTATCACTGAACCAGACTCCTGCCAGCCTGGACTTTTGATTACAAATTACTGGAATTGAATCAGAAGAATGTCTACCTCGGATGAAGTTGCCATCCCTGCCTCACACTCAGTAAGTGGTGCTCAGATGGGGGGAAGCCCTATTCCCCTCCCCACTCCAAAAGAAGCTTGCTTACCCACTGTCCCTTTCAGAGAAGGCTCCCTGGACATTCTTCTCCCTTTGCCATGGTGTGGCAAAGTCTCAGCATATCCAGAATCCTATTGCAAGAGTCTAAGAAACATGACTTCTGAAAGGCTGGAGAATCTTAGAATTTAAAATGAGGGCCTTTAATAGAAATGTATGTATTAATGTGTAACTTTTACTTAAAAGAGGGCAAGGAAAACCTCTGCCACAAGCCAAAAAGGTGGAGTAGCCAGTTCCAGGAACTCAGAGCCTCAGGGCTCTGGTTCCCAATACCTGCCCCTCCTAAATGATCCACAATGAGGGCAGAACTAAGAATGAAGGTCTAGTGGTTTATGAGACTCTCCACCCTGAAGATTACATTCCTAGAATGAATATGTTTCCCTCCCTAACTGAATACCTTGGGTTGGGTCCCTCTGAAAGTTTCCACTGTTCATGTTCTGTTTCCATGGTAACCCTCTTCCCGCCCCCTGCTTATGGATGTTCCCTTAAATACCCCACACTTCTTGTGTTCGGCGTCGAACTCTGGCCAGCATGGTCACGAGATCGACCCCGGTACCGGTACCCCCAATAAACCTCATGTGATTGCATCAAGTTCGGTCTCTCGTGAGTCATTGGGTGGTCGCGTCATCCCGAGACTTGAGTAAGGATCTCCCCAGTTCTGGGGGTCTTTCAACTTCCAGTCTTCTTGTCCCTCTGCTATGAATGAAGGGCTATAGACAGTGGGCATGGGCGTTGAGCCCACACAATACTTGACAGATTGATGCTCTCCTCCATTTAGCTGGACTTTTAGAGCCACAAGATCATCTATTGTCATGGCTATGTGCTCCACTTCATCCTCCCAGGTACTCCTCACAATGTGAAGGAGTGGTTCATTGCACTGTGCATGTTTGGAGGAACTTAAAATAATCCCGTTTCTGATGACTACTCTCATCCTGCTGTACTTTGTAATTTTCTCCCTTCATTCCACTTTCCTGAATCCAGCTACTGAAATTCATAGGCATGAAATGACCACGTCTAACAGGTACCACTTTATTCCCAGTAGGTAATACACACAATGTATATTTAATATCTTTAGTACATAAAATACAAATTTTCTGCTCAGGCTGATTTTGCAACTCCATTTTGTAAAATACCCATGGAAAATGTTCAGCGTTTCCCATATATGGGAAATAACGAAGCTTCCTCTTCCCCTAAAACATCTGGAACATAAGTCTACTGACACCCTTGCAAATAGTTGACCTAAGTTTGAGGTCTATAGAACCCTAGGAAGAATAGAGATAGAGAACTAAAAAGATAATTTAAAAAATTGTATTTACTTTAAATCTCATGTGCATTGGTGTTTTGCCTGCATGAATGTCTGTATGAGGGTGTTGGATTCCCTGGAACTGGAGTTACAGACAGTTGTGAGCTGCCATGTAGATGCTGGGAATTGAATCTAGATCCTTTGGAAGAGCATCCAGTTCTCTTAACCACTGAGCCATCTCTCTAGCCCCTAGAAAGAAAATAATAGGGGCTGGTGAGATGGCTCAGCGGGGAAGAGCACTGACTGCTCTTCGGAAGGTTATGAGTTCAAATTACAGCAACCACATGGTGGCTCACAACCACCCATAATGAGATCTGACGCCCTCGTCTGGTGCGTCTGAAGACAGCTACAGTGTACTTACATATAATAAATAAATAAATCTTTAAAAAAAAAAAAGAAAAGAAAATAATACATATGTAGCAGAGGATGGCCTGGTCAGGCATCAATGGGAGAAGAGGCCCTTGGTCCTGTGAAGGCTCGATGCCCCAGTGTAGGTGAATGCCAGGACCTGGAGGTAGGAATGGTTGGGTGGGCTGGGGGAACACCCTCATAAAAGCAGGGGGAGAGGGGATGGGATAGGTTTTTGGGGGGGGGGACTGGAAAATGGGATAACATTTGAAATGTAAATAAAGAAAATATCCAATTAAAACAAAGAAAATTCTAGAAAGCATGCACCTAGTATTAGCTCAGTGAAGAGATCTCACCCAAATTGCCACAGGCCGGCCAATCTGGGCCTCCCTCAACCCGCGGGAGAAACGGGGGTCCTAGTCAGGTCAACAAGGCATAGGCGAAGAAATGATGGCAGAGACGACACATGAAATACGGGATCTGAATGTATTTCTTAAAAATGGCATCAGACTTTTACAATCATTGCAAAAGAGAGATGGTAAATCTGGTAGCTCAGCAGTTAAGATACATCTGAGGCCATCTAAAACATTCTGGGTCTAAAGCAGCAGCTATCTCCTCTAGACTGGTGCTGCATCCCCTGGGCCCAAGTGCCCTGGGCCCCGGGGGACTGAGGATTGCATGAATCTGAGTCCTAGCTCATCTAAGTTCTAGTGCGAGTCCTCGTGTGAGTCCATAGTGCTAGTCCTGCATGTGAGTTCAAGTCCTTGTCCTTATACGAAGTGACAAGCAGGCTTAAGTAGCATACAGCAAGCAGGGCAGATGACAAGAGTCACGTAGGCAGGTGACAGTCACATCAAGGTCAGTGATCTTACTGACCAAGATCACATATCCAGTTGTGAAGCAGGCAGAAGAGCAATGGTGTCCTCCCCGCTGGGGCTAGTTTGGTATTCCTTTTCTAATTCTCTGGTTTTGCTGGAGGCAATGACTAGGGTTCTGACCTAACACTTCTAGCTAATGTCCTTGAGTGGAAGCCCTTCATTACTCTCTAGTATGCAAAACATTTCTAACTATTGTGAACTATCTATTACCCTAAGGAATGTGTTAGACTTCTGTTGCTAGCTCTGGTGAGGCAGATCCCTTGAGAGAAATTCCAAGTTATGGACAGCTTGGTATTAAACTAGGATAGGTTGGTAACATTGTGTTGGCCAGGAAACAATGTCCAATCTTAACCATTTATGAATCATTTCTTGGGGTATCTTTATGCTAATTATGAGGGCGTGTTGATGATTGGAAAGACTGATCTGGAACACGTCTGAGTTAGGAGATACCAGCGACTGTCTATCCAGGAGGCACAGAACTTCTTTTGGATCCTTATTGCCTCTGATCCTTAATCAGGATTTTATCCCCGATATTTTGGATGTGAATGGAGTAGATGAGTGTGCGTGGCACCAAATCATGCTTTAAACTAATCTTTTAAAATTACATTAAGTTTCTCATTTATTCTTTTTTTTTATCCTTCCTATTCCCCCTCTGTGTGTGTGTGTGTGTGTGTACATATGCCCACACATTTGGAAGTCAGAGGAGAATATGGGGTGCCCTTATTCCCCTGAGATGTGGCCTTCTCCTGAACACTGGCATCCAGCAGGTGCTTGAACACTCCTGGCTTTTCACATGGGCACTCGGGGTTTAAGCTCAGATTCTCATTCACGAGCAGCAAGCCATCTTACCCACTGAGCCTTCTCCAGCCCTATTATTATATTTTATTTTGGATAAGGTTTATGTATTCCATGCTGGCCTCAGACTCACTCTGTAGCTCAGGGTGGCTTTGAACTTCTGATCCTGAGCGCTGGAGTCTCAGGCACACCCATCCCTTTGGTTTGTGTGAGGCCAGGGATGGAACACAGGTCTTCCTGAGTAATAGCCAATCTCTCTGCCGACTGAGCTACATCTCCACACTTCTATCTCCTGTTCCTTTTTCTGCTCCCCTCTTTCTTAGACAGATCTCACTATGTAGCCCATATGGTCTGGAACTTGTTATGAAGATAAGGTTGGTCTCCAACTCACACAGATCCACTTGCCTTTGCCTTCTCAGTGCTGGGGTTAAAGGTGTATGCCACAGTGTCTCACCCTACTGTTTCTTTAGGGTTTGTCAAGAGCTACAAACAGAATCTGGCTCTTCCCAGAGCTCATGTGTTACAGTCTTGGCCCCTTGTCTGTGGGATGGCACTCTGGATGGTAGAACCTTTTTTATTTTTATTTTTTGAGATATAGGCTTAGCTCACTATCTATGTAACTGTGACTAACCAACACCTGACCCTCCTGCCTTGACCCACCTGACCCTCCTGCCTTGACCCACCTGACCCTCCTGCCTTGACCCACCTGACCCTCCTGCCTTGACCCACCTGACCCTCCTGCCTTGACCCACCTGACCCTCCTGCCTTGACCCACCTGACCCTCCTGCCTTGACCCACCTGACCCTCTTGCCTTGACCTACCCGACCCTCCTGCCTTGACCCACCTGACCCTCCTGCCTTGACCCACCTGACTCTCCTGCCTTGACCTACCTGACCCTCCTGCCTTGACCTACCTGACCCTCCTGCCTTGACCCACCTGACCCTCTTGCCTTGACCTACCTGACCCTCCTGCCTTGACCCACCTGACCCTCCTGCCTTGACCCACCTGACCCTCCTGTCTTGACTCACCTGACCCTCCTGCTTTGACCGACCTGACCCTCCTGCCTTGACCCACCTGACCCTCCTGTCTCAGAGCTGGGCTTACAATGGAGCTTTAAGGAGGGGAACCTCATAGATGGCCTTCTGGTCCTTGCACATATATTCAAAGGCACCCCTCCTATTTCCTTCTCTTCCTTTCTTTTAGAACTGGCTGTGAGGTAAAGTTCTGCCATAAACTGCTCTCTTGCCAGAGGCCCAAAGCATCAGAGGGGGTCCTACAACAAAGTTTCAAAACCGTGAGCCCAATTATACCTTCCCTCTTCTTAAGCTTCTTTGTCTCAGATATTTGTTATCGTAACAGATAGCTGACTGATACAGCAGTAGGTTTTCTGTGCAACTTGAAATAGGCATTTTATGGTAATATTATGGTTGTACCTTTAATGTTCCTCTATGTGACATGTAATTCCTGTTCTTCAAACTAATAACAATAACAAGAGGACATCATCAGGATTTGATGACCCATCTCTTGCAAAGCTCACTTCGCCATCAACACAACAATAGGACATAAATCCTGCTTGTAGCTCCCTTCCATAGACCTGATTCTTCTTCTTAAAAAAGAAAAACCAAACTTATCAGTGATAGGGAATGAGATAGGAGTCATTTATGTTTATTAAAGACACAGTATTTTCTCTTTATACTCATTAACCTTAAGCATTTTATGGTAATATTATGGTTGTACCTTTAATGTTCCTCTATGTGGCATGTAATTCCTGTTCTTCAAACTAATAACAATAACAAGAGGACATCATCAGGATTTGATGACCCATTTCTTGCAAAGCTCACTTCGCCATCAACACAACAATTGGACATAAACCCTGCTTGTAGCTCCCCTCATGCCAGATACTCAAAGTGGAAAATAAAATACCCAAAGAAAAGAATGCTATCATTGCTTATTATGGCTAATGGATGGAAAGCCATGGAGCCAACAGATAATGTGCCCTGAAATCTAGGCCCGTGAAGAAAATGTTAGCTTCTGGAAATGATGCAGGGGGAGTGAGTGGAAGTTGTTGGATCATCCTCTCCTGTGATCCGTAGATAGTCTACTTATGAAATTAAAGTGCCAGGAAGCAAGCACCCTAAAATGTAACTAATGTCAGATAAGATGTAATCTAGGAAATTGTAATACGCCCATCATGAGTAATGTCGTAATGGCTGTGGCTTTGGGGGCTGATAAGCAGGAATGAAAAAGGTGCCAGACGGAAAGAATGACAATCTCCAAACTCCACGACCAGCAGTGACCTAGGGTGCACACGTCCTGACCACCAACTGCAGGTTTCCTTTCTTTCTATATGTATGTATGTGCGTGTATGTATGTGTACATATGTGTATGCATATGCATTTGTGTGTGTGTGTATGTGTGCTTGTGAGTGTGTGCATGTATTTGAGTGAGTGGCATGAACATACATGTGTGTGAATGTGTGTACATGCATATGTATGTGTATGAGTATGGCACACATGTGTGCACTTGTGCATTTTTTTTTCAGAGGCCAGAGAATTTTGTGTCCCACTCTTTTTTTTTTTTTAAGATTTCTTTATTTTATTTATTTAAGTACACTATAGCTGCCTTCAGACAAACCAGAAGAGAGCATAAGATCTCATGATGATTGCTAGGAATTGAACTAAAGACCCTTGGAAGAGCAGTCAGTGCTCTTAACCTCTGAGCCATCTCTCCAACCCTACTTTCCATTCTTTATTCCTTTGAGTTTTCACTAAACCTTGAGTTAGGCTGGTAGGCAGCAAGTCCCAGTGATCCTCCTGCCTCTGCCAACCACAGGACTGAGGTTACAAGAGTGTTTATTTATCTCTCAGTGCGTGTATCTGTGTTATGCTTTCCTTTTTGTTATATTAGTTGATTTTCTTTCTTTTCGTCTTCTTTTTTAAAAGATTATTTATTTTTATTTTTATGTATGTGAGTACACTGTAGCTGTACAGATGGTTGTGAGCCTTCATGTGGTTGTTGGGAATTGAATTTTTTTAAGGACTTCTGCTTGCTCTGGTCAGCCCTGCTCACTCCGGTCGACCCCACTGCTCAGTCCCCTGCTTGCTCTGGCCCAAAGATTTATTTATTACAATATATAAGTACACTGTAGCTGACTTCAGACACACCAGAAGAGGCTGTCAACTCTCATTATGGGTGGTTGTGAGCCACCATGTGATTGCTGGGATTTGAACTCAAGACCTTCACAAGAACAGTCAGTGCTCTTACCTGCTGAGCCATCTCACCAGCCCCCACATTTGTTTATTTTCATTTGTGGGTTTGTGTGTGTATGAGAGAAAGAGAGACCGTATGTTACAGCAAGCATGTGGGAGCAGGCTTTCTGTTTGTGGGATCCTGGAGCAAACTCTAGTTGTCAATCTTGGCATCAGTTGCCTCAACCCACTGAAACATCTCTCAGGCCCCAATCTCTGCTTTCCTAAGGAAAAGATTCATCTAATACTATAAACTTAATTTAGTTTGACATGATACCCATCACTCTAATACTCTCTTTCCTGAAAACTTACCATCATTCTGTGTTGAGGTGCTGAGCTAGATAGTTCTATGTCAACTTGACACCAACTAGAGTCATCAGAGAGGGGGGAACCTCAATTGAGAAAATCCCCCCATAAGATCTGGCTGTAGGGCATTTTCTTAATTAGTGACTAATGGGGGAGGGCCCAGCCCATTGTGGGTAGTGCCATCCCTGGGCTGGTGGTTCTGCAGGTTGAGCAAGTCATG
>NW_022196913.1:49225607-49230607 GCF_008632895.1 Mastomys coucha | reverse complement strand
GAAGGCTCCCACACATTCCTCCACTTCCTCCTACCTTCTTCCTTCCTTCTCTGCCCCTTCCCCCAGGATGCTATTCTGGCTTCAAATTCATTATGCATAGAGGATGACTTTGAACTCCTAATCCTCCTGCCTCCACCTCCTAGTTCTTCTGATCTCAGCGCTCAGATTACAGCCAGGAGCCTCCACAACTGCTCTGTGTGTTGGTGAGGCCTGAGCTCAGGGCCTCTTGCAGGCAAAGCAAACACTCTGTCAACTGAACCTCATCTCCACCCCCCACTTCTTTACCCTATCATCTCTCCTCCCACCTTTTCTTTCTTCTTCTCCTTTCAGGATCACTTTACCCTTTCCTTTCCTTTCATTTTATTTCAGTCAGGGTCTCTCTACATGGCTCATCATGGAGACTAGCCTGGCCTTGAACTCAGAGATCCACCAGCTTCTGCTTCCCAAGGAATAAAGGCATGGGCTATCATGCCTGGCTCTCTGTTTCTAAAAGATGTAATAGCGGAATTTTGGTGAAATGCAAGGGTCACTATGAAGTCTTGTTAGAGCGGTAACTATGTGGTGATTATGCTGGGGGTAAGTTGGTTTTTATTGCTGAAGAGAGGCATGACGGGGGAAGGGCAACACCTCTGGAATAGCGTGGATGTTAAAGAGAGTCTCTCCATGCCCCTTTGGAATGAACCAATGATAGATAGATGTACAGGAGAAAAGAGGCTCACAGTCATTGATGGGGCTGGCCTGAGGAGGATTATTACCCAAGTAACTTTGCTCACTCTGGCAATGGAGGAAGAATATACACACCCCCTCACAGAGGGCAAGGAGAGAGGAGCGGGACAGATGTTGAGGAGTAAATGGTTGTTAGAGACCTGGGATGCATAGACCTGGGAGAGACATGCACTTGTAAGCCATTCTCTTTGGAATTGGAATCCATCCGAGAGACAGGCACTGGTGAGGAGTCACCACTGTGGGTTCTGCTCCTCGGTCTTTTGATCTGAGGAAGGTCATGGGGATTGAAGGTCCTTGTGGGTCCAGTCGTTTGTTGTTCTTGTTATGATTACGGTGAAGATGATGACAACAATGACGACGACAATGATGATGATGATGATGACTATGATGAAGATGATAGTGATGATGATAATGTAACCCTGTCTGATCTGGAACTTGCTATATAGATAGAGCTAGGCCTGAACTTACTGTGGGCCTCCTGCCTCTGCCTCCTGAGAGCTTGAATGGCAGGACAATTAGAATTTCAACCCCATCTCCAGCTATGTGGATTGCTATATATAGCAAATTCAAAGCCAGTCTGGAATAGTGAGGTACCCAAGATCTTGTTTAAGAAAAGAAAAACAAAAAGTGGTTGATTTAATCCCTTTATCTGCAAGGAAAGATTATAGTTTATTTTTTTGTTTGTTTGTTTGTTTTGAAGCAGGGTCTTATTATGTAGTCCATGCTAGCTTTGAACTCTCAACCCGACGACTTGAGTCTCCAGAGTAGGTGGAATTACAGGTGTGTGCCACCAAGCCCAGCAGGACTATATTCTTGTTGAGAGAAAATACCGTTATGCCTGTGAGAGAGAACACAATTTAGAATAAAATATCCAATTCCACAAAACCATGGGAGGGTTGTAAGCGAAGGAAACATAATCATTTAGTGGACTGGTTTCTTCAGCTCCTTCTTTCCCAGTGAGGAAGCCATCAGAAATCAAATTAAGATCAGAAACGACTTGATGAATACGGAGCAAAGCAAAGGAAATTGGATCTCCTAGAGGGCTTATTTTTGTGGCATTATTTTTTCTGCCCCTCGAAACATCCTCCATAAGCAAGGAATATGTTTGCCCAGTCGACTAGATGTTTGTGTTGGCTGGCAGATTCTGTTCTGGCCAGCTCTGGGAAATGCCTCGTGTCTCCAGCTCCTTCCGGATCTCGTGGTAACTGCGATTCTGTGTTTGTGTTTATCACTACCTCAGTTGGTGTCCACACTCCTCTCCCATTGCACTTTCTATGTGGATAGTTTATTTCACATGGAGTGGTGTTCTGATTTCTTGAGACAGTGAGCACCTTGTCATTAGATTGCATTTAAAAAAATTAAAAATTAAAAAATTGAGATTGTTTTTAAGGTCAGGTCTTTTTACATAACCCAAGCTGGTCTGAAATTTCCTAACCTTCCAAGTATGAGAAAGACAAATGTGTGTGTGTGAGAGAGAGAGAGAAAGAGAGAGAGAGAGAGAGAGAGAGAGAGAGAGAGAGAGAGAGAGAGAGAGAGAACAGAGAACGAGAGCGAACCTGGACTACCTGGTGACAATTTTTCTTTTTAGGGACAGGATCTCACTATGTAGCCCTAGCTGGCCTAGAACTCACTGTAGAACAGGCTGGCCTCAAACTGCCTCTTAAACACTGGCATTAAAGATATGAATGACCATGCCCAACAACCCAATTTTATTCTATGAATACCTTCTTCAGAGAATGATGCTTTTTAACCTTTATAATCTATGTATGTATGTATGTATGTATGTATGTATGTATGTATGTATGTATCTATCTATCTATCTATCTATCTATCTATCTAAATATATATAGAGTTGTGGATCTAGCTCATGGTAGAGAGCTTGCCTAGCTGGCATGTATGGGATATTTTATTTGATCCCTAAAACGATCTACACACACACACACACACACACACACACACACACACACACCTATTAGGCTTTTTATTTTAAGGAGTGGTAGATTCACTATCCACAGACCTTTTACTGAGTTAATTCTCACCTAGTGGAAACACATTATAAAATCATGGCACACTATTATAACCAGTGTATTGACATTAAAACAGTCAATAGGGAAAATACCACCTCATGAACTGCCACTACTTTTACTTTCTTATATTTTTAAATTTAAATTTTGCTTTATTTCTGAGTCAGGGTTTCACATAGCACAGGCTGGTCTCGTAGTCAACGCTGGCTTTGACCTCCCTACTTCTCAAGTGCTAGGATCCCAGATGTGATCCTGCACACCTGGTTTATACGGCATTTGGACAGGGCCTCATGGGTGCTGGGCAAGCATTCCAACAACTGAATTACACTCCCAGAGCTTAATGCTGTCCTTGAATAGATATACTTATCCTTTATGCCCGTCTCTTGTCTTGAACCGTTAGAGCATTTCCATTTTGTAATATCAAGATTATTATAGAAACACTCTCATACAGTATGTTTCTTTGGAGAGTACATTTTGTAATGTAGCATAGTTCTCTGATGATCCAGCAGGCTGTTGCTAAGTATCAATACTTTATTATCTTTCATTGCTGGATAGTATTCCATATATATACATACACACACACATATATGTATATGTATATGGAAATCTTTCAATAACCTAGAGTCTATGTTTTATATTTTGTTTAAACTCACGATGCATTTCAAGCAAGTGGTTGCATAAGATCTGAGACAGGTTGAGGGTCAGCTTGCTTGCCTATGAAGATATAATTCCTTCAGTACCATTTTTTAGAAAAGCGAATTTTCTGGCAGGGAACCAGGTTTGAAGCCTGGTGCGGTAGTACAGATAGATACTCAGGGGACTGAGGAAACATGATCATGGATTCTAGGTCCCGGGTAAAACAGAAAGAGGCACAGGCACAGCATAGGCACAGCATAGGCATGTGTCACACACACACACACACACACACACACACACACACACACACGCACACGTACACACACTCACACACTCACACACACACACTCACACACTCACACCCACTCACTCACACTCACACACTCGCACACACACATACATGCACACGAATATACTCACATACACATACACACACGCACTCACACACTCACACCCACATACTCACACATGCACACATTCACACATATACATTCACACACTCACACACACTCTCACACACTCACATGTATACACTCACACCCACACACGTACACACACTCACACACACACTCTCACACACTCACATGTATACACTCACACTCACACATGTACACACACTCACACACACGCGCACATACTCACACTCACATACTCACACATTCACACACACATTCACACATACACATTCACACACTCACACACTCGCACACACACACACTCACACACTCGCACACACACACACACCACAAAGCATGCATATGCACGTGCACCAAGCTCCCCTCGAGTCAGGGTTTCTCTGTATAGCCCTGGCTGTCCTGGACCTCACAACCTTCCCGTATGGGCTTCGAAACATCAGAATTACAGGTATATGCTACGGTCGCCTGGCTGTCTGTTGGTACATTGTTAAAGATTTTCTGCATCTGTATAACTGTGGATATGGTCAGTGGTCACAGGCAGGGCAGAAAGACAAGACAAGAAATCAAGGAAACATAGGGAACAAACGAAGCTCCTTGCCCTGGGATCTAGTTTGTTTCCTGCTGAGGAGAGACAGAAAGCTTCCTTGGCGCTGATAAAAGCAAGATTGCCTACTGAGTGTTGTTTCCTAGGGCATCTCAAACAAGGACATGAAGAACACTGAAGGGCAGGTTCATGGCCAGCATGAGTGTGGCCTGAGTTTAAACTTGTGTTAACACTTATAAAAACACCTGATAATTTCATTCACAAAAGAGAAATAGATAAGCCAGCTTATTTTTTTTTTCAACTTAATCTTTAAACTTTACTCAACTTTTAAAGGTCGGTTAATCCTTAAAGCTTGCTGTGAATTACATCCTTCGAGCAATGTAATTTATAAAGCCGAGGCATCATGTGGCCCTCTAAATGTGACAGCTAAGTGTGACAGTCCCTCTCCAGGAACCCTCACCTTTCCTTTGCTCTGCACTGTTCTTTTCTCATACAATCCTCTGTGTAGACACTCGGTAAGCCCTCTCCTTTCCCTCAGGCTGATTAATCTTGAAGTTTCTGTGGTGGAGTCAAGGATGTGGCTGAGAGGGAAGGGAGCTAAGTCCTGTGGCTGCTGGTGAGGACAGGGCTGGGCTGTGGCTCCTCCTTGTTGGC
>NW_022196913.1:49205833-49225493 GCF_008632895.1 Mastomys coucha | reverse complement strand
ATGAAGTCTTTGTCTGGAAGGGGTCAGGATCGCATCCTAAAAAGAATCGGGAAGTATTCTTTTCTCTTTCCTCCCGCCCCACTCAGAGGTCATATAAGGTTAGTGTGAACTCTTCTGTAAGTGCTTACTAAGACACCATTGAATCATCCAGGGTGAACTCCTCTCCTCTGGTATTTAATAAAGCAAATAAAAAAGTAACCAACAGACAACAAAAAATAAGGGCTGGCAAGATGTTCAGCAGGTAAAGGTGCTTGCAACCAAACTTGGCTTGAGTGGGCTCCCTGGCCCCCACATGGTGAGAGGACAGAAGTAGCTCACAAATTCTCCTCTAACCTCCGTCAGCATGCAGCCCAACAGGACCCCCCTCCCCAACAAACAAATACATAGATAAATGTAAAACAACAATAATAAAAACATGACAAAAAGAAACAAAAAAAAAAACAAAGAAAAACACATCTTTAAATATATGACTACTATTCTTTTTATGGTTGCTTTAGAGTAGCCATGAAGATACACATCTGTTTCTACTACTTGGGAGGTGGAGGCAGGGGGATCAGGAGTTCAAGGCCATCTTTAGCTGCTCAGCAAGTCCTTGTCATACCTCCTATTCTCAAAGAGTGTGCTTAAAAATATACTTAATACATCAATCACACGCCGGGCAGTGGTGGCGCACGCCTTTAATCCCAGTACTTGGGAGGCAGAGGCAGGCGGATTTCTGAGTTCGAGGCCAGCCTGGTCTACAGAGTGAGTTCCAGGACAGCCAAGGCTACACAGAGAAACCCTGTCTCGAAAAAACACAACAACAACAACAAAAAATACATCAATAACATGATTTATTTCCTTCCTTCCTCCCTCCCTCCCTCCCTCCTTCCCTCCCTTTCTTTCTTCCTTCCTTCCTTCCTTCCTTCCTTCCTTCCTTCCTTCCTTATTTTTTGAGACAGTCTTGCTTTGTAGTACAGGCTGACCTGGAATTTACTACGGATCCCAGGCTGGATGATTAATCAATTTTAAAGGTCAAATCCCAGGGACTGTGTCTATAGCTCAGCTGGTAGAATGCTTCCTAGCACGCACTAGGTCCAGAGTCTGATCCCCAGGATGGCATAAACCAGGTGTAGCCCATCCCTGTAATTACAGGATTTGTAATCCCAGAAGGTAGAGGCGGGAAGAATAGGAGTTCTAGATCACTTGAGGCTGTTGAGCAAGTTCCAGGCAAGCCTAGGACACATGAAGGAAAGGAGGAAGAAAGAACTAAATCCCAAGTCGCCTGAGCGAGACCTCCCACTTTGAAGTTCTGTCTAGAAAACACAAAATTGCTGGGGGTGTGATGCGACATGCCTGTCATCCCAGGGCCTAGGGGCAAGGCAGAAGAATCGTGAGTTTTAGGGCAGCCCAGGTTACCGAGTGATGTTGAGTCTCTAAACCACCAATCAACCAACCAGTCAAAGAAACAAAAACAAACCCCTAACCAATCATCATCACCACCATCAACAAAAAAAATCCCCAAATAAAACATAGGTCTTTCAGTTTAGGATGAGTTGCTTCAGTTAAGTCTTGTGCTTCCCTTAGCTCCTCTCTGCTCAGCACGAAGAAGATGACGAATCCTGTGCGAGTGAATGCTAGTGAGAACTGCCTGCCTGCCTGCCTGCCTGCCTGCCTGCCTGCCTGCGGGACACACTTACTTCAACATACATGGGGTCTGCCAATTCCTCTCCTTGGGCTACTCCACCAGACCACATCCTTCAAAGAGGGATGATAGGGGCCAGAGAGATGGGTCAGGAAATGAAGACTCTCACTAATGCAAACCTGGTGACCTGCGTTAGCGCCTCAGAACCCATGTGAACGGGAAAGAAGAGAAATGAGTGTGCAAAGTTGTCCTCTGAGCTCAACATGTTCATGTAGCCCCTCCTCCTCCTCTTCCTCCTCCTCCTTCTTCTTCTCTCCCCCCCCCCCACAGTAATAAATGCAGTAAAATTGTTTAAAAGGCAATACCCTACAGAGGTTCTTAGAAGCACACTGCTTGGTATTTCTTAGTTGGGACTGTTGTTATTCTGCTAAAGTGAAGGGAATAGATTCTCGTGAGTGGTCCTACCTTTTGTTGTTAGTTAGTTAGTTAGTTAGTTAGTGTGTATATGCGGATTCTGTGTGCCATGGCACATGTGGACAGAGGACAGCTTGCAGGAGTCCCTTCTCCCCTTCCACCTCAGAGGCTGTTCTCTGGTCCTCAGGCTCAGCAGCCTAGCCTTGGCTGGTCCCTCTTTAAAAGCAAGGGCAAGAGAGTAGCCTATCTGCTGTCATCTTTTGGTTTGCTTATCACCACGCTGGCCTCAAACCTGAGATTCCTTGATCTCCTGAGTACTGGGATTACAGGCATATAATCCTGACAGGGAACTTGGGCTAAGTTACTAACTCCTGATGCCCATTGGCCCATATAGCAGGGTGTCTCACCTTAGTGTTACCAACCTTTCTGGCTTCTATTCACTTTAGGCCACAACCTCTTTTCAGTTGTGTCAATACAAAGTATCTCTAGACATTGCCAAACAGTCCCTGAGGTGAAAATCACACCATTACCCTACAGTTACGTGAGCACTCTTTTTTTTCTTTTTCTTTTCTTTTTTTTTTTTTTTTGTTACATGCTATGGGTGAAAGTTTGAGACAAAGCTTTACAGTGGAGGTAAAAGTCCTTCTGTAATCCACGGGGGAGACAGTTGCTTACAACCCGCCCCCCAGGAGTGCCAGAACTTCTCTGTGAAGTTAAGTAGCTTTTAGATTGGCAGAAGACATTGAGAGGCCGCTTTGTAGGTGAAATGTGACATCAAGTCTCTTCATTTGGGTCTAGGAAATCCTTACACAGCTCTGTTCAAGAAGTGAAGAGGAAGTGTATGCAGTAATAGAGGGGAGAGGTGAGGAGGGGGAGGGGTGTTGAGAGATTCCCCCGGGGAAGTTTGGGGCCAGGCCTCCGGTGATAGACAGGTGGTAGGTTAGCCTGGTGCTGACTAGATAAGAATGGATCAGGGCTGGCCGGGGGAAACCCGAGTGATGGAATGGGTTCCCTCCTTTCGCATACTCAGATCCAAGAGTTCCATATCTTTGGGAAGTCTGCCTGAGAGGCAGGAGGCCTGTGCTTACGGTGACGACTCTGGGAATGGAGGTGAGGGGTCTGTGATACTGAGAACCGGGAGGAGCAGGAAGTGAGAGCCCAGATCTGAGAGGCCAGCCCTTTTCACGTTCATTGATCTCAGGAGTCCACAGACTGGTTGTGGATTACAGAGTGGGCAGGGGCAGAGAGAGAGGGAGAAGGAGGAGGAGAGACAAGAAGGGAGGAGGAGGGAGGGAAAGGGGCGGGGAAGGAGAGGGAGAAAGACAGAGACGACAGACAGACACAGAAATATATAGAGATGAGCCGGAGACAGAGAATGAGGCTGTAACACTGTGGTAGAACAAACCCAAACTCTGAGTTCCAGGGCTCTCGTACCAAACACAGGAGAGCAATACAACAGAGCAGGCAAGCTGTAAATCATGGCAGCAATCAGGAAAAAGGGTAAGGAGAAGAGGAAGAGAGAAAGCCTTTCCAATGGAATTCGTGAAGGCAGGCAGGTGGGCAGGCGGGCAGGCGGGCAGGCGGGCAGGCAGGCAGGCAGGCTCAGCATCTGAGCTTATCAAATAGCTGCACGGTAGGATGGGGTGTGGGTAGCTTAGAGATAGAATGAAAAAGGGCCCTGAGGGTGAAGGAAAGGGCCCCAGACTTTAGCCAGTGTCTGAAAGGAAAAGACAGAAAAAGGAAAAGAGAAAGTTACTTAGGCCACGTGGCTGAGGTGGAGATATTAAGCCAGTGCTTAGGGTCAGTTTATATCCCATGTCTTTAACATGGGTTTAGGTGAATCAGCCTTCATGAGGGTGATCTCTTGTCCAGGTGATGGACAGGCCCCACTGGAATTTAATTTTTTTTTTTTTATTTATGTGCATGGTGTCTGTGTGGATACCTATGGAGACCAGCATTGGCTCCCTTGAAGATGGGGGTTACAGGAGGTTGTCAGCCATCTGGTGTGAGTGCTGGGAACCAAACTAGGATCCTCTGGAAGGGCAGCAAGCACTCTTAATGACTGGGCTACTTCTCCAGTGCCCTGGATTAAGTTTCAAGAGAGGAGAAGATAGCACATGATGTTCTAATCTTGGGAGCAGAGCAGGATATTTTTTATTTTATTTATTTTTTTGGTTTTTCAAGACAGAGTTTCTCTGTGTAGCCCTGGCTGTCATGGAACTCACTCTGTAGACCAGGCTGGCCTTGAACTCAGAAATCTGCCTGCCTCTGCCTCCCAAGTGCTGGGATTAAAGGCGTGTGCCACCACCGCCCGGCCAGGGTATCCATTTTTTTGACCAGAAGGTCCAGGGAAATGCAAAGGTGATGTTCTTTTTCAGTCTTACTAGGGGAGAGAGAGGCAGTGCTCAAAGCTGACTCTAAGCCAGACGAGATGGTTCATCCTGAGCAGCATTGAAGGCAGTCAGAATAATCCCCTCCCCTCAGGACCTGAGACTCGAAAGGATTTAGAAACTGAGCTGAAATTCAGAAATATGTATGACCCATTTTTGCCATGAAAAACCTTGAGATCTAATCCAAAATTGCTCACCAGAAGGGATGAGTATCAGGCCTGGAGTTTCGGTCATTCTTTCATGTACGGATTTCAGGCCAGGTGCTCATTTAGAGGAAGAGAGGTAGCAGAGAGGCCGACCAGGAAACACCTTCAATCCCTTGCCTCACCCTCACACATGCCAGGCTCCTGCAAGCTCAGGTCTATTGCCAGGACAGATCCAAAGTCATGTTCAGCTTCATGTCAAGGACATGAATACAGGCTTCTGTCCTTGTTCTGTCCTAAGTTGCCTGGTCCATCTCTGTCTCCTGCCCTCATCACAGTTACAGGCATGTAATTAAGGCTTTCAACCTTACAGACTTTAACGGCTGATGTTGTTAGAGGTACCCGGACTCTTCTCCCAGGAAGCCAGGAGAGTCCTGCCAATCATGTGTGTTGCTAATGAATTATGGTCGCATCATTTGAAGTCTTAACTTATGAGAGGTTTTTTTTTTCTTTCTTTCTTTCTTTCTTGCCAGAACTCCCCCTTAGCATAGTTCAGGGTCAAGTGTTACCTGCTAGCAAGTTCATATCTTGGACGCCAGCCACTGGGCCTCTTGCTCTCCCTTCTAGGGCCCTGGGAGAGGAATAAGCTGCCAGAGGACCCTAATCACATGCATGCTGTCATCTGGAAATGATTACAGGGGTAAGGAAAGAGAGAACCCATGTTGATAGCATTGATTAGTTTCTTACATTGGAGCAGAGAGAGAGCCCCTCTGTATTGCTTAAGATCCTGTTCCAATTTGTTCAGATTTTTTTTCTCTTTGGTAGTGTGAAAAGCAAACTTATTTTGCCGTGGGAGCTCAGGACCGGCTACACTGGGCTTTGAAGACTGTAGCCATTTCTACAGTAGCTCTTGAGGCAGCTTCAGCTAATGCTTAGCCTCAGATTAGCACATCAAAGGCCCAGAGGTGGTCCCAAAGGGCTGAGAAGCGTGGGGATCTAGGGATGTGGGACAGAGGCTGGGATAGAAGAAAAAAGCTTACACTCTAATTCTTCAAATCTTTCAGCTGCAAGTTTGTGAGCATGAAAACCACAGGCTGAACATACACATGCACTCACACATACTGCACATGGGCGCACTCTGCTTTCAGAATGCAAAGGAGGAGTTAGAAATGAGCAAAAGAAAGAAAACAAAAGTCCAGTTTCCTCTATCATCTTTTTTCTAGAACCCAAACAAGGCGCATCGACACACTAGGTTTCCAGCCACTGCTTTAGAACCTTCACTTCCTTACACTAATTGCCAGGTTAAAAAAGAACCTCCAGAAAGGTTGGCGGAAATAATAGAAAATAAATTCTGTCATTGCCCTGGGGTGCTGAGCCAAAATAATGGCAACCCCTAATAGCCAGACTGAGCTGTCGAGGGCACAGTTATTTTTATCCTAACAAGAGGCACTGGTGATATAGAGGGAATTGTCTCTTGGGGAGAGGATTGTGTTTGTGACTTGACCACAGCAGTAATAAGTTTCCGGGGCCCCTAAACAGGTGTATAGAAATGGGCGACCTTGAATGTAGATGAGGAAAGAGGATAAGAAAATTGACAGAAACCAAAACTCCCAAGATAACCTGTCGTGGAAATAAACAAGCTTGCAGAAGTGAAACAACGGGCAAATGTTAGAAGGAGGCCTCTAATGAACTGGGTTTGAAGGAAAAACCATTTGGATTCTTCTCATGTCGGAAGCATATTACTTAGGTAGGCTTATCTGTCTAGAAATGAAGTTACCCGACTTTGTGTCTAAAACAAACCTCTAAATTCTGTAAGGGGGAGAGTGATATACTAACTCTTCTCTAAAGCTTCAAGGGTTTAAGATTGATCGAAATGGTAATCATAGAAAAGTTTGTTTGGATTATTGATTAGTTTTTGGTGCAGTTTTTAAGAATAAGGATTTAGTTTTTCATTATGTGTATGGGTGTGTATTTGTACGGGGTCTGTGCACATGCGTGCTGTGCATAGAGAGAGGAAAGCTGCCGGTGTCCTCCCTCCTACTTCCTTCCTCCTCCTCTTCTTGCTTTGGTTTTTTGAGACAGGATCTCTCTATGCAGCCCTGGCTGTCCTGGAACTCACTATACAGACTAGGCTGGCCTCGAACTCGTAGAGACTGGTCCTTCTCTGTCTTCTGCTCCCTCTGCTCTTCTAGGCAGGGTCTATGTGACTAGCCCTCACCTTCATTTCTTTTCTAAGGTTGCTGACCTCATTTATCTCTTACTATTATGCACTGAGCACTGAAGGGGATGCAAACATTTAAGATATAGAAAGTGGTGACCTGGCCTGGTCCAAAACAGGAAGAAAGAGGCAAAAATATAAGTGGAAGCATAATATCCCTTTCCTATTCAAGTCAATACGCCTCAGCTGTGATGTGTTTATTTAATTTGGTTTATTTTATTATTCTTTCTCCCCCCCCCTCCACCTCTCCCCCTCTTCCCCTCTCTTCCTTTCCCCCTTCCCTTCCTCCCTCCTCCTCTTCTTCTTCTTTTAACTTAGTCTTTTGTACTCTAGGGTGGCCCTAGAAGTGGCTATGCAGCCAAGGATGACTTTGAACTTCTGAATGTCTTGAGAACCATGACTGCAGGTGCTTGCTACCACCACACTCTGTTTGAGCTGTGCTTGGATCGAGTTCAGGGTCTTGTGTGTGTTGGGCAGGCACTCTTCTGCCTCCTCTGCATCCTTGGCTCTACAAGTTTCTTAACGACTGAAGTGATTCATAAGCCATCTAAAGAGGACGGCAAAGGGCATAGCATTGATTGGGCATCTAGTGTGTGCCTGGCATCTGCACTTCATAGTTCTCACAAAAATTATATAAAGGGGCCTTCTGCTCGCAGATGGGTGTGGCCAGGCACCTCACACTCTTAGTTATAATGTCTTTACTGACAGGCTTTCCCTGCAAAAATGGACAGCACCCTCGGACCATGAGCCAGCACTACATGACTTCAGCTGGAGATGGGGATGGGGGTGCGGTGGGGGTGGGGGAGCTGACTACTCTGTGTCTATTTCTGCCATTCTTTGATTACTCACAGTTTTATCCATGCAATTTAAATCTACATCCAGGTTTGAGTTGGAAAATTGAGGATTACATCTATACGTGCTTTTGGCAACAGCTGATTTTGTGGTTTACATAATTGGAAACGAGAGAAGGGTTAGAACTCTAGCTTTGTCCAAGGTTCAAGCTGCACAAGTGCTTGACAACCGTAAATTGGCTGAGTTCTTTTCTGGATGCCTGATCCTGACATTGTTCCGCCTTTTGTTGCAGTTTTGTGCTAATTAGATGTTAGCGAAAGTCAAGGGCAGATTGTTTTGGAATTAGCTGATCATGGACCCATGTATAGTTCATTTTAACCTGAACCATTACAACATGAAGTTGTAATTTATGTCAGTGAGTACATTGTAAAAATAATTTTAAGCCCACATTAAAATTTAAGAAAGGGTTTGGCGGAGTTGATTTTGTAGTGGTTTCAGGATTAAGATGTGGGAGAGGCAAACAATGGTTTCTCTGTTTTCTCTCTAAGTCTGGTTGTCCTATATTGCTCTTTAGATGTCTCTAAAGGGGAGTTGAGGAATGTGTGGTGTGACTAGGAGAGGGACCTACGTGTGTGTCAGAGACATAGTTAAGAGGAAGGGAGGCATAGTGTTTACTTTTTCAGTTGCTTTCACCAAATACTTGACAAAAACAAAAACAAAAAACAATTAAAGGGAGATGTTTGTTTTGAGCTTTGCTGTGAAGGTGCAGTCTGTCATGGCCAAGAAGGTAGGGTAGCAGGAACATGGTGAGGGCAGTTACTGCTGCCCAATCAGGAAGCAGAGAGGGGACAGGAAGTGGGGCTGGGCTAAAAACCTCAAGCCTCTTTGGTAAGCATTTTGGTTTCTTTAAAAAAAAATGTAGAAATAGGAATGTATTTTCATTTTAATCCCAGGGGTAGGGTATGGGGCTGCTTCAGATTGTCCACAGCAGCTGACTATGATTTGTCTCGTGCTCTAGCAGGGGCGTGATTTTACCAGCTGCAGATAGTTTCAGTGGTTGTATGATGTTTGGAATTCTGGGGACTTCTTAGAGGGTATATAAATGCTAGGTCCCTGAGAGGTAGTTGGGGTAGTTGGTCATTGTTGGCCATTGTTGGCCATTGTTGGTCATTGTTGGTCATTTGTTGATCATTGTTGGTCATTGTTGGTTGTGGTTCAGAGGTTGTGTGCAAAGAAGAAAGAAGAAGTCATTTTACATCCTGACTGTAAAGATCAAACTTGCCCCAAGGAACTTGATGTCTCTAATCAGTAGTCTAACGATAATTTCGCCCCCTTTCTGACCCCTAACTTTATTCAGGGATCTTTTCTCTTTCTTCTCTATCCTTTTTTTCTCTCTTCTCTAGTGTTAGAGGGTTGAAAGGGTGGCAAAAAAGGTAGAGAAGGCTGGAAGAAAGAAGAACTCACAAAGTAGCAAAAAGACTATCAACAAGCTCCCCCGAAACCCCAACCCCAACTGCCTCACATATGTAGGCAGGCTCTGTGACTGGAAAGATTCTACAACCTTCCACATCACCTTTACTTGTTAGGGACCCAGTGTTCAAACACATGAGCCTGCAGGAGATACTTCACAGCTAGGAAGAAGGGCAGGGAAGGGAAAGAGAGCTCTAGAATGATCCTAAATCTAATCAGGTCCTAGGAGTTATCTGAGTCCTGTGGTTTATCTGGACAGGCCAGATGCAGAAGAGTTGGTCTCTGTTTGGGACCACGTACCACGTATAAGCCAATTTACCTGAACATATGCAGATCCCTTTACCTCAGTCTTCAAGTGCTCTGAATTTCCATGTAGTAATTTGCACCTGTTTAGAAATTCTTTGAGAACCCTGGAGAGAAAAGAAAAGTATGCCCTTTGAGGGGAGTTTGGGAATGGTAGGGAAACCTTAAAGAGGTAGTAGGACATTAGGGTGATATTGTGGGAAGCGAGTCAGGTAACAGAGTGGTTCCTAGAACCACTTTTGGGGGGCAGGGTGGGGTGGGGTGGGGCATGCCTGCCGGGAGAACTTCGCTCTAGCTGAAAAGCTCCACCAGCTCATAGCACCTCTGGGCTTTCTTTCTCTGCTCCTTGCCTCTACCACATGCTGGAGCTCCCCATCGGGCAAACTCATTTTGCAACCAGGATGAGAGAGTCATTAGATGACATCACAGAGCAGCCTTTTGGGCAGAGAGATTGGCTAGAGTAGTGGTTCTCAACCTTCCTATGGCTATGATCCTTTAATACACCTCATGTTGTGGTGACCCCCAACCATAAAATTATTTCATTGCTATCTCTTGACTGTAATTTTGCTACTGTTATGAATCACAATGTACATATATGATATGCAGTATAGCTGATAGGTGACTTCTGTGAAAGGTCATTTGACAGCCCCCCCCTCCGAGGGGTCGAGACCCTCAGGGCATAAGGACCCAGCACAAAGGCTTAGAAGCACAGTTCAGACATTCCAAGGAGAGTCTCACTCTGTAACTCCTCTGGCTCCATTGAGTTTCTGAAGTTGCTGGTAGCTAGTTTGATTTTATCTGAAAAGCCTTCTGCACCCCGGTCTGGACTGGGTCATGGTCTTTCAGCAATTTCATCATCAGGCTGAGTAAGAAGGACAAACTGGTGGCCTGATTGACCCATCTATCAGTCTGGACAGTGTCTCCCTGAAATTATAGGCCTTAATTTTAGTGTAACTGCTTGTGGTTCATGCTAATCAGCAAAATGAAGTGCGGTGGTGTGGTATAATTTGCTTCTGGCCTGGCTCTGAAACCAACCTCAAGCTTTGAGCTGTTCTTGGCTTTCTTGGAAGTCATGGAAAATGTGGTGTCTGGTGAAATAACTGTGCTTCAGGTCTTCCGCCGTGCACAGAACACAGCGCTCCATGTGTGGCCTCTATTTAATTGCAGGTGTGACCATTTGACATTATACATGACTGAGGGCTTTCTGCCTCTACCAGCCACAGTCCAGGAAAGTGAGCATGGACCAGGTGTACAGAAGGCCCTGTTTGACAAAATGATTTCATGCTCACAGACATGAATGCCTTGTAGGGAGACACAGGACTCATCTTGGGAACTGGGAGGATCACTGGCTAGGAGGAAACTTGGTTTGGGAGGGGAGAGGTCTTTCAGCATTAAATATGAATCTTTATTAATTTATGTAGCAGACAAATTATATGCTTAATTACTCAGAAATCCATAGACTCAGTACATTGGATTGTGAGTCTATTGTATATTCACCCTCTCACTTCTGTGATTTTTTTTTTCTTTCTTTAGAGGAACTTTTAAATTATATTTATATGTGTATGGATATGTGTGCTTATATGTTTGCTATGTTATCTTAGCTAGGTTTTTTTTTTTTTCTTTTCTTTTTTCTTTTCTGAGACAGGATTTCTTAGTGTAGCCCTGAATATCCTAGAAGTCATTCTGTAGACCAGGCTGGTTTTCAACTCAGAGAATCACCTGCCTCTGCCTCCTGAGTGCTGGGGTTAAAGGTGTGAGGCACCACCACCAGGCACAATAGTGTTTTCTAAATGAGCATAATTGATAGGATGAAAAAAGCTACACAGGCTCATAGATATAAACACAGACATACAGGCACACACACATACACACACACACACACACACACACACGCACAGACAATTTATTAGAGTAGTTTGTTGTAGAAAATTTTAATCCCAATCCAGGGTTTCTACCCCTCTGACCATTTATTTCCCAGATGAAAGACACACACAACCTTCATATTTATAATAATCAGCACTAGAGCTGGGCGGTTATCTACTCTCTATGCTATTAGAATCTACTTCCCTACCAATAACCCCAAGTTATTACTTACTATGTTTCATCTGGACTGCTCTTAACTCCAATTGGACAGCCCGTAGGGGCACGTTTTCATGACTCACCTAACCCATGGTGGCTTCTCTCTCCTCTATCACCTTCTTCTCCCTCATCATGGCTCTCCTCCAGCCCCCAAGCCCGGGAACCCTAAACCCTGTCCAGGTCTCTTCTGCTCACCTTTCAGCGTCTTCACCAATCAAAAATAACATGGGGTCAAGGTTGCACATTGTCACTTGGGTCTACATGTGGGACTCTCTCGTCTCTGGGGCAACCAGGTCTTGGGGGCCTGCACTTAGCATTACAATACACGGCAAAAGACCAAACCTCAATAGTGGCTTGTCTGAATAGTCCAACAAATGATGCCTCCTAATTGAAAGGCCAAGGACCCTGTCGTTGTTCAGTCTCCAAGGCTGGATCTCTCAGCAGTCCCAAGCTGGAGCTACAGCCTCAGGGATCAGTCCTGAAGAAATCGGTTCTAATACCAGCAAAGGAGCACCTCAGTAGCAGCATAGATAGATTTGCCAGTGAGAGTGAGAGCAAACAAGCAAAAAGCTAAAGTTTTCTTCTTTTATGTGTGGGCTGCCACTAGAAAGTGTGGCCCAGGTTTGGTGTGGGGCTTCCCACCACAGATGATCCAGATTAGGATGGATCTTCCTACCTCAAAGAATTCAGTCAAGAAAACCCCTCATAGCTATGGCTAGCTGCTTGGTTTTCTGCTGATTATAGATGCAGCCAAGTTGTCAGCCAAGATTAGCTATTACATGTATGCTATGTATGGTGTGTGTTTGTGTGTGTGTAGACCCAAGGACAGCATTCAGGAGTCTATTTTCTTCTATCGTGTGGATCCTGGAGACCAAATTCAGGTCATCAGACTTGATGGCATGTGCCTTTACCCAATAAACCATCTTACTGATGTTTGCTGTACTTCTGAGACGTGGTTTCTCTAGGTAGCCTAGGCTAGCCTCACTCCATTCTCCTGTATCGACTCCCCTCTTGCTGAGACCGCAGGAATGTATTACTACGCCCTAGATGGCTTTCATCCTTAATCAGTAAACAAATGTGTGCAAAGCTCCAAGAGGTAGGATGTCAACAGTTGGATTCTCTGGCTTGAATCATGTTTCTCCACATGCCTGTAGTTCTTAGATGAGCAAATTATTCCATTCTTTCATGAGTAAACTTTAACTTGCTTATGTTTATGACAACGGGAAATATATCAGGCAGGAATAAGAGCATAGAATAAAACATCCCAAGTAATGTGGCTGAAGAGTTTAGGTTGTTTTTTTTCTTGTGTAAAATAATCCTTGGTCCTGTGAGATGGCTCAGAGGGTAAAGGTAGTTTTCCAAACTTGATGACCTCAGTTTGATTCCCAGGATCTACAAGGGAGTCTGGAAAGTTGTTTCTGATCTGTGTGTGCATGCAAGCACAGACATACTAATTAAAATGTAATTATAAGTAAAGTAAAATGAAACAATTCTGAAAATAGACAATCATGGATGGCCTGGAGGGTCAATGATACTGCCAGAGCAAAATTTCTTTTATTTCAATTCTCTGCTACTTGCCCGATCCCCTCCTTGTCTTCTCCCCCAACACTTTCCTTCCTTCCTCCCTTCTCCCCTCCCTCCCTCCTTCTGTTCCTCCCTCCCTTCCTCCCTCCCTTTCCCCATTGTTCTCTCTCCCTCTCCCTCCTCCCTCTCCCCCACCTCTCTCTCCCTCTGTTTCTCTCTCTCTTTCTTTCCTTCTGCAGTACCAGGGATTGAACCACAGCCTCGAGCATGTTAGGCAGGCACTCTACTGCTGAGTTGTGCATGTGACTTCTTTTTAACTCTTTATTTTGAGACAGGGTCTAACTAGGTTTTACAAGCTGGTTTTAAATTCAGTGTAGTCCGGGCTGGTCTTGAACTTGCAATCCTCCTGCCTTGGCCTTCCAATTAACTGAGATCACAGGTTTGCACCAGTAGGTCAGACCACTTTTAGTTTGTGATTTCTATCTGTAAATTGTGAGACTGTGGTTGGCCTTCTGTCCATTTTCTCCGCAGGCTGCACAGTTGGAGGAACTGGAAGTGACCAGGGGATACAATTGCTGTCAATCTGTCTTCCTTTTGTGTGGAAGCTTTTGTCAACAACTTCTGCTTCCATCTCATTAGCCACTAATGAGGTGATTGGAAACTAGGTAAGTTAGTGCTTCTACTGGTCACAATGAAGTTTCTCAGACTACAGGCACTCTTCTTTCAAAGAAGACTAGAGAGAGGGGCTCTGGACAGAAGAGTAGAGAGAGGGGCTCTGGACAGAAGAGTAGAGAGAGGGGCTCTGGACAGAAGACTAGAGAGAGGGGCTCTGGACAGAAGACTAGAGAGAGGGGCTCTGGACAGCATGGGGGATTGAGACACCCTTTTGTAAATTTGAGATAATAAATCTATCTTAAAGTGGTTAGCAAAAGAGCTGGCACTTAGAAGTACTTATTTCACAGTATGGAATTATTATCTAATTATAGAGCAATGAGGCTTTTAAAAAGTGGCCAAATTAAACAGAAGAACATTTATATAGTTTTGTCTTCAAAGGTAACCAGCTCAGAGGGCACTACATCATTCTCATTAATTATATGTTATTAATTATATGTTACTATGTTCAGAAAACAGCCAGATTGCATGTTGTGTGCATGTGTTGCAATACCTCACTGAATACCATTAATACGTACAACTAACAGATACTAATAAAAATAAAGCAAATAAGAGAACCCAGTTTCCTCCCACCCCCGTTTTGGCTCTGTATATACGAGGCAAGCACCAGACCATTGAGCCACATCCCTAAACCTTCTTTTTTTAGATGGGGTCTCCTTATGTACCTCAGGCTGGCTGTGAAAATATTATCTAGCCTAGGCTGGCCTGGATATGGTTTTATTTTTTATTTTTTCCCTTTCTTCATCTCTCGAGTACAGGAATGTACCTCTAGTTTTACCCAGTTTACTATTTTTACAGGAGCAAAAGCTTTGTTGGTCCCATGTTCCGTCGTCGTTGTTGTCGTCGTTGTCATCGTCGTCATCGTCGTTGTTGTCATCATCATCATCATCATCATCATCATCATCTATTGTAGCCATAGAAATTAGCAATGATTGACAGTCAGAAGGATGCTGGCATTCAAATGTCTTATAGCATCTGGCAGGCTCTGTAGAGCCTCTGATCCAGGTATCTTCTGTTTCCAGAAATCAGATTTCCGTACCCTTCCCACTAATGGGAGACATTTAAATGAATAGAGCAGAGGAAATTCTATGTAAAGCTATGTTTGCCTTAACTGAGAGATGAATAGATCTGAATTACTAGGTGTTTTTTGTATTAACCTTTGGTAAGTTGTTCATGATAACTTAGGCTCATAGATGAAATTGGATTATGATCTACATTTTACACACATTCCCATTTCTTTATTGAAAGTGATTGAGTATTTGTATAAGAAAAATTGGGCTTTAAAAAAATATACATGGGGCAGGGGGTGTTGATGCAGAGCAGCAAAATGGCTTAGAGGATAAAGATGCTTGCCTGTAAATCTGAGATGTAGAACCTACGTGGTGGAAGAAGAGAAACACCCTTCTCAAGTTGTCCTCTGGCCCCCACATGTGTGCCCCATTCCCACATGAATAATTACATATAATAATAAAAATATATTGGGCTGGGCAAGATCACTCCTACCCATACTTAGGAGTCTAAGACAGTAAGATTGCTATGAGTTCGAGGTTAATCCAAACTACCCAGTGAGTTCCAGACCAGCCTTAAAAAAAGGTGAGTCCTTGTCTCAAACTAATACTCCCCTCCCATAAACCACACACACACCAAAAGCTGCAACGTACAAACAGATAAAGAAAGCAGCTACATTAACAACTGCATATAAATGATCAAGACCGGCTGACAGAACATCTTTAGAAGCCCAGAAGACTCACTTATGTACCAAACCAAGCAATGCTTTCTGCAGACAGAGCTTAGGCTATACATCTAAGTTTTGACTGGAAAGTTGTCAAGATGTCAGTTGTGATCATTACACTTGAATACCTTGAAAGGACATTGTCTATTACGTGTATATAACTTGAGGGGACATTGTCTATTACATGTGTATAACTTGAGGGGACATTGTCTATTACAAAATTTATCATGTTAGTTTGTCTACCTTTACATCATTAAGTGAAAGATCTAGAAGTAAGCTTATTTATTATCCAGTATAGTTTTTGTTTATTTATTTATGGATTTTGAGAAAGGGTCTCACACGCCCCAGTCTGGTCTCAAAAATTACTATGTAGCTGCGGATTACCTTGATTAGCTTATTCTCCTTCCTCTGCCTCTTAAGTGCTGGGATTGAAAGTGAGTGTCAGGGAACTTTTAAATTTTGTGCACAAAGAAATTAAGATGTTGTCATAGGGTTTGTTTGTTTGTTTGTTTGTTTTTTGTGAACAGACACCAGAACCAACAGGTCACAACTCTTATAAAGGGTGACATGTAATTGGGGCTGGCTTACAGTTTTCAGAGCTTCAGTCCGTTATCACCAAGGCAGGAGTGTGGCAGCATCCAAGCAGGCATGGCACTGGAGAAAGGCCTGAGAGTTCTACATCTTGTTCCAGAGGAAGCCAGGAGCTGAGTGGCTCCCATTTGGCAAGGATGAGGTCTCAAAGTCCATCCCGACAGTGACACACTTCCTCCAACAAGGCCATACCCACTCCAATATGGCCACACCTCCTAATAGTGCTACTCCCTGGCACAAGCATATCCAACCACAGAAATAGACCTTGATTGGCATGTTTAAGGTCTCTTAGCTTACATACGATAGGCCAGGTATCAGAATCCAGCCTGTGTATCCTGACATCATCCCTATTTTACCATTTCAGATTCGTTTGTGGTCACACCAATGTTGACATTACTCTGTTTCTTCTCCCTCTCCCTCTCCCTCTCCCTCTCCCTCTCCCTCTCCTCCTTCTCCTTCTCCTTCTCCTTCTCCTTCTTCTTCTTCTTCTTCTTTTTCTGTGACATGGAAGGTGCACCTTGGGTCTGAGGGTGCTACATACTTGCCTGTTATGTGCCACGAGTTAATGGCTACTTGCTTTCCATTAATATCCTTCCTTCTCTATGTAAACTCCAAGTTTCTAAGTTTCTGTCAGGCATTTGACAATACAACCAGATTACATTCCCTAGCCCTCTTTCCAACTTGTGGCCAAGTAGCTGATTTTTGTTGTTGTTGTTGTTGTTTTTTTTTTTTAAAGACACAATATCAAACAGTCAGGTTTGCCTCAAAGTTGTTATGTAGCCAATGGTGACCTTGAACTCCTATCTCCCAAGTACTAGGATTACAGGTATGTACTGGTGGGCCTTATTCTATCTGCTTCCTGGTGGTGAGGAATGGAGAGACTGGAGCCTTGAACTCAAAAGAAGCTAGATGTTGAGGATGACAGAGGCATTGGACAAGCTTAGAGTTATCTGCCTCTGGGCTATTACATGTATGTAAGCCATTGTGTTTAAATACAAGGGTCTTTTTTCTAGAAAGACCCTAAGTGGGAAATGATGGGGAAGTATTAGGTACATAGAGCACAGCCATCCATCACTGTAACAGATGCCTGAGACAATCAGCTTATGAAATGGAAAGGTTTATTTGGCCTTATGCATAGTCCCTGGTGGGTTGGGCAGCTTCTTTTGACCTGTAGTGGAGGAGCAGAATGTGACAAGAACACAAGAAGGAACAAAAGTCAACTCATTGTCTTGAACCACAGAGGAAAAGGCTGTGGTCCCACAATCCCCTTAAGGGCATGCTCTCCTAGAACTAAGAACCTGTGCCATAGTTACTGTTCTATTGCTACAAAGAGACACCAGGACAAGCAACGTACAGAAGAAAGCATTTAATTGTGGGTTTGTTTATAGTTTCAGAGGGTAGGTCTATGACCCTGGTAGGGATGGTGCTGGGGCAGTATCTTAGAGTTTATATCTAATTCACAAGCAAGGGGGTGGGGAGAGATGGAGGTGGGTAGGCTTTTAAAACCTCAAATCCCACCCCTAGTGACACACCTCCTCCAACAAATCCTTACCTTCTAATCCTTCCCAAATTGTTCCATCAACTGGGAACCAAACATTGGAATATATGATCCTATGAGGCTGTTCTCATTCAAACCACCACAACCTCCTACTAGAACCTTCTTTTGGAAGACTCCATCACTTCTCAATAGGACCACTCTGGGGAATCAAACCTTCAGTACATGGGATGGGGTCATTTAAAATCTAAACCACAGTGGCCCTCACTAGGGCAACTGTACTGTACCCTGACTTAATCACTGATTTTAATCAAAGAGCTGACCATAGCCAGAAGCAGGTTTTCTGTCTTCTGGGCTCAGCTGACTTCACTGATCCGATCGACTTGGGCTCACACCTTGTGTCCATTAACATGAGGACATTCTTGCTGTTAGGCCAAGTGTTCCATGTGACAGAATGTTGACCCGGAGAGTTGTCTAGAAGTCGGAATATGAACTGGCTGCTCCCAGAATGACTGTGGCCAAATACCTCTTTAAGTAAAAAGACTTATTTTCCTCATTTAGCTCCTTGGAGGACCGTGAGTAATACTTCATAAAAATGGTTATAAAGCAGTTTGGCAACTGTAAGCCTCCTGCCTATAATGCTGAACTAATCCAGTAGCTTTCTTGGCACCTCTGTCTCTAATGATTCATAGATGAGCCTGTTTACTTAAAGGGGCTTGGCTTTGGCATAATCCACTTGGGGAAGAGGAACTCTCCATGTCTGGGGCATTAGGACTCAGTGAATGTCTCATTCTTGACCTTAGAGTCTTGCTTAGCAGCACAAAGATGAGAAGGCATTTGAGCTATGGCAGTTCTTGGTTCTATACTATTCTTTCTCCAGAGGTGATGTCTGTGGTGGTGTTCTGATGATTGCTTGAAATCAAAAGTATTTAATGAAGAGGCTGGCTTTTCACATCATTTTTATGTGATGGACATTAGGTTTGCAAAAAAACGCCACCAAGTTAGAATCATGCTTTAGGTATTAAAAAAGAACGTCTTATGACTGGCTAATACTTCTGTTAAATCAGTGTTGCATACACATAATAGCTCATTGTGACCGAGAAACTGAACCGCAGTGTATTGCCAAGGAGAGCATTACTTAAGTAGGTGACTCTTGGCCCTTTCATATCAGCGCCTTGAGGGATTCACCAGAAAGTACCAGGCAGTCCATACCAGGTCCTTCTGGGCAGCCGCTGTTCTTCAGTTAAGTTACTTTTGACCATTAATCCATTGTTAATCCTAAATCTCTAGAAGGGGGATGTATTTGAAACACTTTCAAGTTCAAACCCCTCTTCTTAGGAGCATGAATCTGTTAAGAGAACAGCAACATTGGACAAGAACACAGTCCAAGTGCGTTTCCAGAGAAAAGTATGGAGATGGCGTCAGGACACCAGGAGCACAGGATTATGACTCGAATCGCCCCACCTGGAAATGATTGGCTAGCATCAAAGTCTACGCCTCAGAACTCATGTCTGGTGGTCATTGCCACGGAATCGGCGTGGATGCAAGCATAAGGCTAGTAGTATCTTCTAATGAGAACTGGATGGCCATCACTGGATCATCAGCCTGCGGTAGCTCTTGATAGGGAGAAGAAAGTAGTAATGGTATGAGGTAGGAGGTGGAGAGAGGGAAGACACACAATATCCACCAATATCCCAATCATACACTTGTAACATGCCATCAGTCTACTTTGTTGTTGGTCTCATATGGCTCATGTAGTTCTTGAACTTGCCATGTAGCTGAAGCTGACCTTCAACTCCTCTTCTTCCTGCCTTGACATTCCAAGTGCTGGAGTCATAGGTAGGGGTCCATGGAACCATTGAATATGTGCTGTGAATCTTATGTTATTTAATTCTCATGAATATTGTATCCTTTAATAGTCAATCATAGTAGGGATGCCCCCAGATAAATAGAGGAAGAGATTGGGGTTTTGAGATACTAAGTGTATTCAGCTAGAAGTTGTTTGAGAAACAAAATCTGAATCTACATTTACTAGATTCCGAGGTCCTAACTCTTGCCACGAGACCATATTGTCTTTCTGGCAAATAGAGACTGTGCCAGAGGGAGGAAGAGAATCCAGGTAGCAAAGCCAGTTATACAAGCCAGTTTAAACAGATGCTGGTGGAGGGCTATTGGTTGGAACATGATCAATACAAATGGGAGGGACGGACACA
>NW_022196913.1:49199245-49205752 GCF_008632895.1 Mastomys coucha | reverse complement strand
AGAGAGAGAGAGAGAGAGAGAGAGAGAGTGTCTTGCAGCATTCGTGGAGAAAACCAGATGTAAAACTAAAAGATTATAGCAATGATACCTGCTATGTTAGAGAAAGGAGACCAGGCATACAGACTAAGATGACAGCTAGAACATTTACAGGGCTTTAGCTGAGAACTGAGATGCATAGGGGAGGGAGTTGTTCTGCTTACTAAAACTCCACCATGCTTTAATGGGATAAAACCTTTGGGGACCTCGGGACAGAGTGAATGGATTTTGCTTTTGGAATGTGGATCTTCTTGGGCCAGAGACATGACTCACATGGACTCTCTGTAAAGCTGGTCATTGGTGTATACATATCCTGTTCCAGGTACTTAGTGCAATGTGAATTTAGGCACTCCTCCTGTAAAGGGATTTCCCCCCACATATAATTAAGCTCTCAAGTCAGTTATCCTTAAGATGTGGCAGCCGAGTTTGGATGGTGGTGGAACAGAAATAATTATACAGGCTTCTCAAAAGTAGGATTTTGTCTTGCTGGTTGAAGGAGAGGAAGATCCAGAGAGACACATCCATATTAGGAACCATGCATGGGAGTTTAATGGCTAGGAACTCACCCTGCCCCCAGGGTTTCCACTATGTAGCCCCACTTATCTTCAAATTCACTATGCAGACCACCTCACTCACAGAGATCTACCTGCCTCTGCCTCCCAAGTGCTAAGATTAAAGGCATGGGCCACTATACCCAGCTACAATCTCTAATTTTATTGTTCTCTCTCTCTCTCTCCCTCTCTCTCTCCCTCTCCCTCTCTCTCTCTCTCTCTCTCTCTCTCTCTCTCTCTCTCTCTCTCTCTCTCTCTCTCTTTCTCTTTCTCTTGACAGTATCTCATGTAGCTTAGGCTGACCTCATACTCTCTCTATAGCTCCTACCTCTACCTCGCGAGTCCTGGTCCTGGCTTCACAGGTATGATCTACTATGCCCAGGCCAGCTTATCTAGCTGTGGACAGGGTCTTCTGGATGGCAGCTAGAAGGAAAGTTAGGACCTTAACCTATGTTCCCAAAGCAACGAGGTCTGCCAGCAACTTTCAAGCCTAGAAGAGAAGCTGAGCCTCTGTTATAGGGGTTCTCTCTCAACCTTCCTAATGCTGAGGTCCTTTAATACAGTCCCTTACGCTGTGGCGACCCCCAGGCATGAACTTATTTCATTGCTACTTTATAGCAGTAATTTTGCTACTGTTATGAGTCATAATGTAAATGTCTGATAGGCAGGATCTTTGATAGGGGACCCCGTGGGGCTTGGGACCCACAGGTTGAGATCCTCTGCTCTGCTGTGTTCCATCCCCGCCTGCCTGCCACCTTCAGTTCACTCTTGTGAGATCCTTGTAGAGCGTCTGTTCCTGTTGTGCGGAGTTTTCCAGCCCACAGAAATGGTGAGATTACACACTGGCATTCTTTTAGGCCAGATGTCTTTGGGTGATTTTCTTTTCTTTTTAACACAGCACTGGTAAACAAACACAGACATCCTTCTCTCTTGGTTCTTTCCACAAGGCAATGAAGAAAGAGTGAATTCGTTCTTTTGCACGTTGCGTGTTGGGATTCGACAGGAAGCAACTTAGGGGAGGAAGGGTTTATTTGTGCTGCTGCCTTGAAGACATGCGGTTCAGCACAGGGGACAAGGCGCAGCAGCAGACAGTGTGGCAGTTGGTTGGATCTCAGTAGAACTGAGATAGGAGAACACTGGAGCCAACCGGGCTTTATCCTTTCCTCTCTCGTCGTTAGCATTGTTCTCCAACCCACTTGTGGTGGGTCTTCTTATGAACTTGAAGTTCTTTGGAAATACCCTCACAGAAATTTGAGGGCAATGTCCCCCCACAGGATTCCAAATTAAGTCAGGATAGTAAAGATTAGGACCACCACAGTGAGTAACGTTAGCACTCCTTCTAGGCTCTGCCCCACAGTTACCTGGCAACAGCCAGGCATGCCAGACTCACTATAACAGGGGCTGTTTGCCCCCCCTTACTCTCTTATTCTTTTAACCTCTTTCTTCTCTGTTCCTTCTCTCCCCCCTTTCTCCACTTGTTCATAGCCAGCCTCTACTTCTATACTCTCTCTCTCTTTCTCTCTCTGCCTTCCTCTGTCTCTAGTTCCTCAACTCCCCATCTCATGACCTAAATAAACTCTGTTTCATACTATATCTGTCTGTGGCTGGTACCTTAAGGGGAAGGGATGCCTCAGCATGGGCCCACAGAGGCACCCCCTTCCACCTTACTATATCTCACTCTACCAAACATATCCCTGGTTTCCTTTCCTTTCTTTTCTTTCTTTCTTTCTTTTTTTTTTTTTTTTTTTTTTTTTGAGACAGGGTTTCTCTGTGTAGCCCTGGCTGTCCTGGAACTCACTCTGTAGACCAGGCTGGCCTCGAACTCAGATATCCGCCTGCCTCTGCCTCCTAAGTGCTGGGATTAAAGGCGTGTGCCACCACAGCCTGGTCCTTTTCTTTTTTTAATAAAACACAAAAAGTACCATTACTTTTCTGTGTCATATAAGTCTTTAACTGTGCCTGAGGCAGTCTTGATTAAGGATGTTTTCTAGCACTTGGGTAGACAGGTATGGTCATGTGAAAAAATTATAGCTGGAAGTCTGATAGTCTATGCAGAGATGTGAAGTATATAAAACTTAGTAAGGGGCTGGAGAGATGGTTCAGTAGCTGATCTTCCAGAGGACCTAGGTCCAATTCCCAGCACCCACGCGGCAGCTCATAACTGCCTGTAACTCCAGTTCCAGGGCATCTGACGCCTTCACACACGTAGGCGAAATACCAATGCACATAAAACAAAAATAAGAAATCATTATTTAAAAAAAAAAACAACTTAGTGAAAGGAAGTATCTTCTCTTTGGGTTCCCTGTCCCTCTGGATGTAGAGGGGCTTCCCTTTGGACTGTATGGCCAAGTGTTACAGCCTAGAAACACAGAACAAGAAAAGTCTGCAGTCTTGAGCAAGTCCCCCACCCTCCATGCAGCTTTGGATTGCTCAAGCCTGGGCTGTTAAGGAAGACATAGTAAACTCCCTGCTTACAACATTCCTAGTTCAGGTTTTTGTTACATCAGCAGTACCCACATCCTAACGAATGCCTGTGTGACACAGAGCATCTGGGAACAGTATGTACGTCATTCGAATGTTGCCATGCGTGTGAGCGCTGAGCACACAGGAGCACCGCCAGCTATTGTTCATGCTGTGCACTTGAAACTATGATCTTTCCTGGCCTCTTTAGGTTACGCCTCCTTTCTTAGACCCTGACCTTAAGAACTTTGCTCCCTCTGATTCCTAGAGCATCCTCTGATTGACCCTGTGTTGCATCCATAGTGGTACTGTGCACCTCGTGCTAAAATCTTTTCCGTCCTGACCCTTCTCACACTGGATGGAGGTAGCCTATTTCCTGAGCTATGGGCTCACTCGGGGCAGGAGCTGTCTTCCATCCTACCCAAAAGCCTGTTACACATTAAGCCCACAATACATCCTTGTCAAATGATCATACATATGAATGAAAGAAGGCCTGGAGGAATGCATAAAAATCACTGTAGACTGGGGAGTCAGTCCACAACAGTTTTTGTGCATTCCTCATTATATTTGAGAAGCTGCTTCTCTGTGTGTCTGATGCTGACACAAGTGAAGGCTTTGCAGTATGGATGCCCGATTTTTTTTTTTTTAAAAAAAGAAGGATTTTTATTTGGGAGGGATGCACTAGACGTTTAAAATTAAATGCTCGCCCCCCTTTGTAGAAGCTAAGCCTCCAGATGCAGCGAAAGGCACGTAACTTTCCATCCTATCCTGTTCTCATCCATTTCCTTCCACCCTTGAAATCCCCCCATCTCTCTCCCATTATTCCCAAGAAGCAATCACACCATAAATCCCACCCCACTGAGCCAAATTTAGGTCATCTTTTATTTGGTCAAAATATAGTCCTTACTGCCAAGTGGTATCACTGTTATTTGGGAACACACATATTGTTTTACGTACAGCTGTGTGGTATTTTATGTTCTCATATAAATGTGATGCCTGGATTATAGCAGAGGCAAACTGGACCTCATTTATTCTAAAAGATAATGGCTAATCAGGTTCGTTCTATCTACCTTCTGGGCAGCTTTCTGTTTCTCAGAGGGGTCCTTGTCTTGGCTGTACAGAGTTTCTGAGTAGGCGGGTGTTTTTCCAGGGATGGTTATTCCTATCAGGCTGCCTGAAGCCCTTAGCTAAAAGAGGAGGGAACGTAAAAAATCCACTGCACCACAGAGGGGCTCTGACAGAAATATGGCTTCCACTCCTACACTCCTAGAAAGCTGTTTTGTATAGGGAGCGCAATCTGCAAAACTGTCAGCTTCTCCAGGGCAAAGATCTGGGAAGGTGGGGAAACGGTTTGGGACAGACGAAAGAATTCATTCTGGCCATAGATTTGTACCTCACCATGGGCTCCCTTTGTGGAAGAGTGTGTGTGAGCTGGTATGTGCAAATACATGTATATGATTACTTTTAAAAAAAATCTCTTCCTTGCTTGCAAATGATAAAGCCAGAAATAGAACTCTGCCTCTGAAACCCAGGCTCTGTGTACTGTGTTTGTTGGTGCCTCTGCTTCTGTATTTATGGCCTGTCATCTCGTACTTCTATGTATATTTGCTTATGGGCATCTATTGCTCCTCTTATGGGGTTGTGTTCAGGAGCATTGCTCTGGAACGCCTTTCAGAGTTACTTAGAGCATTCCAGAGCTTCATTTTGAACAGAACTAGCTTCCTGGATAATGAAACACATGCTCTGTACAGATGAATTTGAATGTTCAAATCAAATAGGAAAATATGCTCTTTTATGCATGGTTAGGCGTTCCCCCCCCTTTCTGTCTGTAAGAGGGGAAACCATATTTTTGTCAAATGCCTCTCTTGTATAAATACATCTTCTCTAGGGTATGAAGTGTGACCAGCACACCCCACAGCAGATCCACAGGGTAACTAACAGGAGGGAGCAGGAGGAAAGGGATGACAGAGGTAGGATCTTTTGTAGTAGGAACCCTCTGACATGAGGCTGGCTGAGCACCAATGCCCCCATGCTTTTCCTTGTGGGGGCAGTGGGTAGGCCACTGTTGTCCATCAAAGGCATTTATGCTGTTGGAAAGTGGTGGATTCTTTAGGAAGTGAGGCCTAGTGGGAGGAGGGAATTAGGTGACCAGGGCATGCTCTTGGAGGCCATATTGAATCCCTAACCCCTTTCTGATGATCACTCTTTCATGAAGTACAGGTGCCACCAGAAATAACAGCAAAGGAACCACATGACTATGGATTGAAATCTCTTAAAGCATGAAATTATATAAGCCTTTCTTTTTTTCTTGAGACAGGGTATCATGTAGCCCCAGCTGGCCTTGGACTCTATATGCAGCAGAGGGTGGCTTTGGCCTGATCTTTGTGCCGTCATCTTCCAAGTGCTGAGATTACAGGTGTGTACACCTGGATTTATGTGGTGCTGGGGAACAAACCCAGACTTGGAGCTTTGTGCATGCATGGTAGAATACTCTACTGACTGAACTACATCCCTAATGATTTGCTTTAATGTATGTTTATTGCTCTTTACATCGTAGCATGTAGCTCTGAGGTTTTATCACTGCATGGGAGAAAAGAACTGGCCTTCTGCCTGTCCGTTTTGCATTGCTGGGGATCAAACCCAGAACATTCTACACCCAACTCATCTCTACCCAGCTTGGTCTTTGCTACTTTAGCAAGACATTTGGTCTGGTCAAGTTGATTAATACTACAGGTTTCCTGTCTACAATCTTAGTCCTTTTCCATCCATGTAACACACTACAGGCAGAGGCACCTTACCAAGGGGACATCTGATCACTTTCCCTGTAACTTTTTAAGGGCTCATCATTATGCTCAGGATAGAATCTAAGCATTGTACCACAGTGTAAAATGTAGCTAAGCTTAGATCTTCTTCTTCTAACCACTTGGGGGAAGGTTGTAGTGATGATTTTGGCATCTTGGTTTCTTGAAAAACCGAAACAATGTTAGAATATGTGTTTCATTTTAATCTCAGGTGTGGGATCGGGGGCTGCTTCAGATTGTCCACAGCAGCTGACTATGATTTGTCTCCTGCTCTAGCAGGGGCGTGATTTTGCCAGCTGCAGATGGTTTCAGTGATTGTGTGGTGTTTGGAATTCTGGGGACTTTTCAAAGGGTATATAAATGCTAGGGCCCAGAGATATGTTGTAGGCTCTTGGTTGGTTGGTTGCTCTAGGTCAGGGTTTGTTAAGTAGTCAAATGGGCAAAGAAGAAACAACAGGAAGAAGAAATTAAATATCCTGATAGCGAAAACCAAACTTGCCCCAAGGAACTTGATGTTCCTAATCAGCAGGAAGTAGTCTAGCTATAATATTGTCCCCTTTCCCCTCTATCCTTTTCTCTCTCCTAACTAGTGTCAGGGGGTAGAAAAGATGGAAGAAAAGGGGTAGAGAAGGGTGGAAGAAAGAAGAACCCATAAAGTA
>NW_022196913.1:49168722-49199235 GCF_008632895.1 Mastomys coucha | reverse complement strand
CTAGAGAAGCTCCTGCTTATTTTCAGTTTTTGAGACAGTGTTTCACTGTGCAGTCCAGGCTGGCTAGGAACTCATGATTCTTCTGCTTCAGCCTGGGATGAAAGGCACATGTTCCACCTCACTAAGCTATATAATTGTCTTAACAATCACTCTGTTTTTTCAGAGGGTGTGAGGTGTCTCCTTTCCCGCGTCTCACTGTTTTCTTTGACAGGTTAGGTTGTGAGCAAGTGGCACTTCCAGGAGTACATTTAATAGTCACAAATGGTTCATTTTTTCATTCTTATTTGACCATTAGTATTCCATACGGAGATTATTCTTATACACTAGTTAAAACTAGGGGAACTCTAACTGATTGCCCATTAGTATGTAACATTCTGGAGAAGTCAACCCTTGCTGTAGGTAACCTAAATTTGTGGGTCACTTGTTACAGTATCATATTCTAGCCAGTCCCGACTGATACATTTTTGCAATTTTATTGCTTTCTGGTTTTTTTTTTTCATTTTATACTACCATCTCATGTTTTTTTTCAAATTTTAAAAAAAGATTTATTTTTATTTGTGTGTGTATGTGTTTGTGGGTCTGTGTGTGTGTGTGTATGTGTTTGTGGGTCTGTGTGTATGTGTATGTATGTGTGTGTGTGTGTGTGTGTGTGTGTATTTACATGCCAAAAGACACCAGAAAGGTATTGAATGCCCTGAAGCTGGAGCTACAAGGAGTTGTAATCTCCTGATGTGAACACTGGGAACCAAGCTAAGATTTTCTGTAAGAGTAATATACACTCTTAACTGCTAAGCCATCTCTCTAGCCCCTCAAATTTGTTTTTGAGTTTATGCATAGGAAGTAAATAAGTAAAATTATGATGTAATGTATTTTCCATCCTAACATGGTACTCCCCCGACAGAAGTAGAGAGATGCAAACAGGATCACACAGACACACTCCTTACTCCGTGCATGGCTCTCTCTGATATTTCCCATTCTAGCCCATTTTAAGTATGAATGCTGGTCAGGACTCATTCGGTTGGTTTCATGACTCATTAAGGAGCCACAGTTCTGTCTGGAAAACATTGTTCTACTCTATTAAAAAGCTTTTACACATTCCTCAGTGTTCTTCAGGGCTTTGCCAGGAAGATGCCTGTTTCAGAAGACTCTCCTCACTCCTTAAGGGTGGCCTGGGAGTCTGCTGTTTTACGCTTGGCTTTCATCTTTGCTTTCTATAGATGATCTGTAAGGAGTTTGACCAGGACTGTTACGATTCTTCTGGTCCCTCCAATTTCTTTCTCCCTCCTCCTCCTCCTCTCTCTCCTCCTCCTTTTCCTGCTCCCCAGGTCATTTCCTCCTCCCTGTCTGTGGAGAGCTTTTAGAGCCACCAGATAGGAATTTGGCAGGAATTTGACATTGGGCTAGGACATGGAAGTACGCTCAGGCAGGACTTTAGGCTAGGACCAGGAAATAGGCTCAGATTAAGAATATTTACGTTTGGGCTAATACAAAACCAAGGTAAACTCAGCCGAGGAAGGTCCGTGGCTTTCTTTTATCTTGGACATACTGATAAGCCCCTAGAAATGGTGATCAAAGGACTTGTTCGTTGCCTTGTTTGTTCCTTGGCTGTTTTTGTTTATTGCCTCATTTGTTCCTTGACCTAGAACTGACCTTGCTCTTTGTTAGTACTTGGAATGATATAAAAGCAGGCTGGAGAAAAATAAACCCGCTTCAGCCTCAGCGCCGGCTGGACTCATGTTAAAGTCTTCTCTAATCGTCTTTTTCTTTTCAATCCTCCCTCCCTCCCTGGAGACCTGGTTGACTGACTGAGCTGGCTTGGTCACCTCTCCTTCTCTCTACCCTCTTCCTCCTCTTATGACCTGATGGTTTACCACAGTGTGTATCCATTACAAACAGGTGGCACTCTCCTACTTTGCTGTCTTAAAAAAATATGTACAGAGACATGGAGGCCACCAGGAGCCTGTGTGAGTCAGTGTGGACATAGCCTTTAGATTCTCCAGCCTTCGCTGAGCTTTACCTTCACTTGAGGAATGCATTCCTGCCTTGCAGTGTGACACTCCTGGAACGGCTCCTCATAGGAGTGGAACGTCTTTGGTCTCATGGAGGTCTGGGTCCCTGGGTCTCCTTGTAGGAACCTGAAAGGAACCTGGAACAAAGAACAACTGACATTTCTGTCCAATTTTATCCCTCTCCCCATATTTTCCTCTTTGGCCCATTCCTCTTTGACCCTCAGCTCACTCTCTGGTTGATCCAGAAGCATCACTACCTCTGTCTGTCACCTGATCGTAAAACCCTTCTTTCTCCTGGCTGGGACACACACTAATGGTTCTGTAGAACAATTAAACTTCATTTCAGGGTGAGCTAATTTCCTGCCAGTTCCCTATGGCCAAGAACTGGCATCTGCTGAGGATTAGAGTTCAGGGCCTGCTCAGCCGAGTTATGCAAGCTGTCCTCTGACACGCATTTGCCTTTGAACCTTTGTGTCTAGATATTTGTGTCCCTTTCTGCCTTCACTGAGGCTTGCATTCCATCCCTCTCCCTCCTGCCTCCCTTCATGTTGGTTTCCTCCCTGTGTGGGTGCTTCTTGAGCTGTCTCCTGATGCATTAGGCTCTTTCCCAAATGTCAACTGACTTGCTTGTAAAATGGACACTGGAGTATATACCCAGCAAGCTTGTCTAAAGTCCATTGGCAGGAATAGGGAAAGCACCCGGTACAGGGTAGAGGAGAGCTCCCAGCGTGAATCGCTGCTTCTCCTTCTGTGATTAACTGGGTAGCGAGGACAGAAGGGCCTTGTACAGTTACTGTGAGGTCTGGTGGTCTGTGAGGTCTACTGTGAGGTGGCTGCAACCTCTGTGTTTCTTCTTTCCTTGCTATCAGCAGGTGCTGCACTCTAGTTCTGCCACGAGGGACTCAGCTGACCCTTCCCTTCCCCCTCCACCCCCACCAGTCTTTTGGTGTTGTCTGTCCTCCTTTCTTGGTTGTCGATGCTCTCCCTCAGGACCTTGAACCCCTCTGCCATCTGCCCTCACCGTCCCAGCTGTTGTCCGGTCATCCGATCCTTTTACATTATCCCCTTCCCAGGTAGTCAACACAGGACTGCATTCTCCAAGCATCTCCCAGAGAAATCACCTCTGCTTTGCCTCTTGGTGTGTGTGGTGTGCCCGTGTGCATCCTCCATCTGCCTGAGTGTGGGCATGTTTGCATGTGGAGGCCAGAAGCTGATGCTGTGTGACATCTTCCTTCTACCTTCTGGAGACAGGCAGGCTTTCTCACCTCTACACAGAGCTCATCAATTCAGCTAAGTCTCCGTAGCCAGCTTGCTAAGAGAGCCCCGGTTTCTGTCTATCTTCTGGGCACTGGGATGATGAGCAGTCTATCACACCCACCCGGGATTTGTGTAGGTGTTGAGGATGCAAGCTCAGCTCCTCATGCTTGGGCAGAAGGTCTTTTACTCACAGAGCCTCCTCCTTCGCCTCCTCCTGTTCTCTTTCCGTCTTGTTTTTGAGACAGGATTCCATGCAACCCACTGAGGAGGATTTTGAACTCCAGAGCCTCTTGCCTCCAAAGTGCTGGGATTGCTAATGTGGACCTCCACAGTGGACTCTTTTTCTTTAAAAATACCTGACATTGCTGTTATTATTATTATTTTTTTTACATTTACTTATTTTGTGTGTGTGTGTGTGTGTGTGTGTGTGTGTGTGTGTGTATGTATGTGCTCCTGCGTACATGCGGATGTTGCCACAGGCCTGTTGGCAACAGCCACCATATTCCCAGAATCCGTTGGGTTCACCTCCCACCTTTACTTGTGGCTGCTACGTCACAACCCCCCCCCCACACACACACACACGGGGCGGGGGGGACATTCCTCCATCTTTCTATTCTCTCTCCCTCCTCTCTTTTTGAGCCACTACCCCCTCTCTCCCTCTCAATTAAACCTCTTAGGCTTGGAACTGTTTGGGCCTAGTGTGGTATGTTCTGACGTGACCCACCGTTCCAACGCATCACCAGCCCCTTTCCAATACACACTCCGTGGGATTAAAAGATTAGTCAAGAAACTTTCAAGTGAATAACTCCCAGAAGTGCTGAAGAAAGTCAGCACTTTTTTCCTCTTTCTTTTTGACTATGGTGGGCACCAGGTATTCTAATAACCCAACACAGGCTGCCTTGGTGTGGTGGGGTAGCTGAGTGGGTTAGAGACTGGGGGAGGAAGAGCAGGCATAAAGGAACATCACCGTCATAGACAAGCCATTGAGGAGGGCCAGACTTCCTGCAGCGTGTGCCTCTGCTTTTGACTTCTTGTTTGACATGAGTGTTGAAACTCAGGAAATGACTCCCCAAATGCAGTCCCTTGAGCTTCTGGCTGAGAGAGCCCGAAGAATGGCAGAGTCTGAATGCTCCCTCATGCTCTAAGGACAAAGAAGCTCCTTCATTCCCTTAAAGAGCCTGCTGAACCAAGGTGGAGCCCAGGGACCTTTGTTCAGCTTTGTAAATTCTTATGGACACAAAAGATTAAACCCATTCCAAACACTACTAGCTAGAGCCAGGAGGACCCCTTTCCCAGGTCGAGGTCCATTTCCTGGGCTTCTTCTCTCCTCGCTAAAATTAATTCTCTAATATTGCCTTCCAACCCAACGTATTCTCTCCTACAAGGAGGGTACTGAACCTTCAACCATCTGTTTTCTCTTTGAGTTTTGTCTTTTGGGTGGCTCCATTTGCACATGTAAAACAGCATCAGATGAGGTTCGGCTGTCCATCGAACACACACAGTTACAGAAACCTCAGTGAGAAACTTTGGATTTGGGCAGATTAACTGATAAGGTTTTGGATTAATGGGAGCCGTGTGAACCTCAGTTGCAGTTTCGTTGCAGTGAGCCCTGGGACTTACATGAGTGCCAGGGAAGGGAATAAGGTTAGGGAAGTCTTGATAGAGAAGTAGCCAAATGCAGGAGAGGGGCGGAGCTCTCTCTGGAACCTGGAGGGCTTTCTGGCGGTGGGTGCTTGGGTTTCAGCCCATTAGTTCTGAGCTGGGGTAAAGCAGCGATTTCAGGCAAGGTTATATGATTCTTCAGGGCAAAGCAAAACAAAGGCCACTTTACGGCCTGTTTTATAGCTTGTGACTTTTAATGACTCCTGCAGCCGACAGTCCTTCTCCCCGAAGCCAAAGTGAACTTGTTAATCTGCAGTTTATTTTGCATTTAAATAGCATCTTGCATTTTCCAAGGTGCTTATCTACTGTTACTTTATCCACACCCCCACTCCCACCCCTGCTAGGTCCCACCCTTCTCTTGGTGTGTTAAGTCCTTTATCTGAGGCAGGGTGGGCTGGCCTTGAACTCCAGATCCTCCAGCCTCTACTTCCTAAAAGTTAAGATAATAGGCTCGTGCCACTGCCTTTAGGTTACTCTGCTGTATTTTCCTTGAGACAGGGATTGTGTTTTAGGCTACTGTGAGTCCCTCTGGCCTCTGTCCAAAAGTTGACCTAGCCATTTGTGTGAGGCATGCCTGTGTGTGTTCTTATTGCCGGAGTGGGGGAGCATGTATTTGTAGAGGCCAGAATTAGATGTTGTGTGTCTTCTTCCCTCAACCTTAGGAACTGAGGCAGGGTCTCTCCCTTGAACCCCGAACTCACCAGTTCTGCTAGTGTAGATGGCTAGATTTCCCTTCCTGACTTGGAAAGGATCTGCATTCTGAGAATTCACTCAACCTTACCATCCTGAAACCTGAAATGATCCATCCAGGGAACTCCAGAAGTTTGTCTGTCATTTGAGGTCTGTGGTCCTGCTAGCTGGCCCTACTAGCTGTCTCAGGTCTTTGCTCAAGGCCAACTATGCTTCCCTCCTCATCCCCGCCCTCTCCAGAGCCTGGGTTTAGGTTCTGCTTAGCTGAAGATTTTTCCTTTCAGCCCTGCATTCAGGAAGCAGAGCAGGCAGATCTCTGTGAGTTTGGGGCTGGCCCGTTCTACAGAGTGAGTTCCAGAATGTCCAACGTGATGTACCAAGAACTTGTCTCAAACAAATGTTCACGTTACAGTCAGTCAGAGGGTAATATGTAGCCTTATTCATTAGCTACTAAATACTTTTCAAATATCTCTGTGTCACTCCTACTTTCAGTTTGTTGAGTAAATCCTTCCCTTCATCATCTATTTCTACTCCTTTTACATTTGGTAAATTTTTTTGTTGTTGACGTAGAGAAGAATCTCAGTTGTAGGTAAAATCCAAACGGTAAATTAGGACTGGTAACTCGTGATGAGGTGTGAAGATTGTTAAGTTTTAGTCTAGCCTAGACTACAAAACAAAACCTTGTCTCAAAACAAACATTAAATAAATAACACCCAAAAGTGAATATCAAAAGGAATCCGCACGAGTGCGGGTGCACTGTGGTGCATGCCTGTGCTCTCGGAAGCTGAAGGAGGAGGATTGACTTAGAGGTTAGTCTGAGTTGTACAGCAGGATCCTCACAACAAAATCACAACAAACTAAAAAACTCTACAGAAATGGCAAATGCAGAAGAGTAGAGAGGTGCAGAAAAAAATAGTTATTCAGAAACAAATTATTTTTGCTCGCTCATTTTTTTAAAAATAAAATTATAATTACACCACCTCGCTTTTCTCTTTCCTGTTCTCCACTCCCATTCTCAAATTATCTTGATTATACATTGTAACATGTATAGAAACATATATATATATGTGTATATATATACATATATATATACATATATATATATATATATATGTATAAATGCAATCCTCTGAGTTCATTTTTGTGGTTTGTGTGTACGTGGTTACAGGGTTGAGCATTTTGGATTGGATAACGAACTGGGGCTCATCAGTGGGTAGGGCTAACTCTGTCTTTTGGCAGTCATAGTTGCCTGTAGTTCTTTGTCTAAGGGTGAGAACTTGTTTGATATTTCCCCCCACCTTCTTAGTTAGCATGTCTACTGATACTTCATTGCTCGGGCTATTTGTAGGGCAGGTAGCCTTGTAGCTGACTTCTGGTATTCTGGCTTTTACATTCTTCCTATCATCTCCACTTGGTGATGCTCCCCGAGTCACAGATACTGCGGATGTATCCACTGGGGCTGGGTTACCCACCATCCATTGATCTGCACTCTGCTCATTTGTAGCTCTCTATGATGGTCTCCTTTGGTGAGTGGTGCCAGCTTTACTTATCTGTGGGTAAAAGGATAAGATTTATAGAATGTAGTTAGGAATGTATGCTAGTCTTGAAAAGTGTCAAGAGTCGCTTTTCTACTAAGTTCAGCAGCAAGCATGACTTTCCTCCTTTTTTTTTTTTTTTGTTTGTTTTTTGAGACAGGGTTTCTCTGTGTAGCCCTGGTTGTCCTGGAACTCACTCTGTAGACCAGGCTGGCCTCGAACTCAGAAATCCGCCTGCCTCTGCCTCCCAAATGCTGGGATTAAAGGCCTGAACCACCACTGCCCGGCCATGACTTTCCTCCTGTTGAGTGGGCCTTGAGTTATCACCAGCACACGAGTACCACTGTTGTACCTTTAGAGATGTCTTGGCCATGATGGTTATGGTTGTGGTTCATAGGTGACTACAGCTACTAAGTGCATCCTTCCCTTTGAAAGACCCCCAGAACTGGGGAGATCCTTACTCAAGTTTCGGGATGATGCGACCACCCAATGACTCACGAGAGACCGAACTTACTGCAATCACATGAGGTTTATTGGGGATACTGGTACCGGGGTCGATCTCGTGACCTTGTCGGCCAGAGAAGTTCGACCCCGGGTTGATCTCGTGACCATGCTGGCCAGAGTTCGACCCCGAACACAAGAAGTGAGGGGTATTTAAGGGAAAAACCACAAGCTGGGGGCGGGGAGAGGGTTACCAAGGAAACAGAACATAAAAACAGTGGAAACTTTTAGAGGGACCCAGCCCAAGGTATTCAGTTAGGGAGGGGAACATATTCATTCTAGGAATGTAATCTTCATCTACTGGTCCACAGGGTGGAGAGTCTCATAAACCAGTAGACCTTCATTCCTAGTTCCGCCCTCATTGTGGATCATTCGGGAGGGGCAGGAATCGGGAACCAGAGCCCTGAGGCTCTGAGTTAGCCAAGTTCCTGGAACTACCTACTTCTCCTTTTCGGCTTGATACAGAGGTTTTTCATGCCCCCTTTTAGGTAAAGGCTGCACATTATACATACATTTCTATTAAATGCCCTTATTTTAAATTCTAAGATTCTCCAGCCTTTCACCTTGAGCTTGCAGAATAATTTTTGGTACTATAAAAGATAGACTGCAGGAAGGGGCCTTTCAGGTTTGATCCAGCTTGAGTCATATAGATCCTGTGTCCTAGATGTACAGTGTGTCTTCAACAATAGGGAATTAACTTCAACTTCTGAGAGGCAACCAAGGGCAGCAGCAATAGCTTATGTGTTTGGAGGTTGCCTGGACTTCCCATGGTCATTCATCCTTCCTCTCTTCCGTTTTGCAGTTTGTTTCCAGAAAAAAACCTAGTTAGGGTGCTGGAGGAATGACTCAGTGGTTAAGAACACTGACTGCTCTTCTAGAGGTCCTGAGTTCAATTTCCAGCAACCATCTGGTGGCTCATAACCATCTGTAATGGGGTCTGATACCGTCTTCTGGTGTGTTTGAGGCCAGTGACAGTGTACCTACATACGTAGAATAAGTAAATCTTGAAAAAAAATCCCACTGGGCGGTGGTGGCACATGCCTTTAATCGCAGCACTTGGGAGGCAGAGGCAGGCAGATTTCTGAGTTCAAAGTCAGCTTAGTCTACAGAGTGAGTTCCAGGACAGCCAGGGCTATACAGAGAAACCCTGTCTGGAAAAAAAAAAATCCCTACTTAGAGACTCACTACTCTTTATTGTTGTTGTTGTTGTTGTTATGTGTCTTTTGCTGTTGCCACAGTTGTTGTTGAGCTCCTATCCAGCTCCAGCTTCAGCTTCCTGATGCTCGGGTACCAGCTAGAGTCACTCATATCTCATCAGTTCACATTTTAGATAGGAGTCTATGGAGTATTTCATGTGTGATGGTTTGTCTATGCTTGGTCCAGGTAGTGGCACTATTAAGAGGTGTGACCTTGTTGGAGGGGGTGTCACTGTAGGCATGGTCTTTAAGACCCTCATCCTAGCTGCCTGGAAGCCAGTCTTCTCCTAGCAGCCTTCAGATGAAGGTGTAGAACTCTCAGCTCCTGCTGTGTCATGCCTGACTGGATGCTAACACGCTTCTGCCTTGATGATCATGGACTGAACCTCTGAACCTATAAGCCAGCCCCAATTAAATGTTGTTCCTTTAAGAGGTGCCTTGGTCATGGTGTCTGTTCACAGCAGCAAAACTTTAACTAAGACATCATGTAAGTACAATAGGGGTGAGAGGAAGCTGTGTATCTGTCCTGTGAAGTATGGACAAGAGACAGAACTGCAGGAGAAAAGGCATATACACTTACTTTATAAGCTTTGCTCACAGAAAAGGATCAGACAGTTGAAGCGTCTCCCATGGTGGTGAGGGAATTGGGTAAATGCAACTTAGAGGAGTAGAACATGACCTTCAGGAGAGTGAACATGAAGGGCAGTAAAGGCCTGGCACAAAGTTCCTCTGGGTGCCATCAGATATAGCAACAAGTCTGTCACACGAAGATGGTGGCAATGTGTCACTGCGAATAAAATCTGCTTACACAGATAATTTCATAGGTAATCTCTTGGAGTATTTATTAGTTGGCTGTCTTGTTGCTGTGATGAAACACCCTACCCCAAGCAGGTCAAGGAAGGCAAGACTTATTTTGGCTCATAGTGGAAGTCCATCATGATAGGAAGGCTTGATGGCAGCATAAGTCTCTACTCTCACTCACAGCCAGGCTGCAGAAAGCAATGGAAGGTGAGCTCAGTCAGCTCCCTGTCTCTTTTTTCTTCAGTCAGGGCCTCAGCCCATGGAGTGGGGTTGCCTGCAGTAATATGGGTCTTCCCACTTCCATTAGTGTAGCTTCAGACAATTCCTCATAGGCATGCACAGAGGCTTCTGTCTTAGGGGGTTCTTGACCTTGTCAAGTTGGCCGCCTTTGGAGAGTTTATGAAAAGTATCTCTCCGGTGAGGATTTTTAGTCCCTTTCCTTCTTCAGTCTTAAAATTTCTTAAGCTTCAAAAAAGTTATATTCATTTATTTATTTTTCTGTTTCTGGTGTGTCTCTGAGTTGGAAGTTTGTGCACATGTAACAGTGAGCCCGTAGAGGTCAGAGGACAACCTTCAAGAGCCGGCTGTCTCCTTCTACCATGTGGGTCCTGGAGATGGAACTCAAGTCCCCAGGCTTGGTGGCAAAGGCTTTTACCCACTGACTCGTCGGACCAGTGTCCAGCAGTGTCCCCAGGCTTGGTGGCAAAGGCTTTTACTCACTGACTCATCGGACCAGTGTCCAGCACTACTGTTTCTTGGTGAACTGATGAGATTCTCGGGACAGAGATGGAAACACTTGCATTTCTTTGGGAAGATGTTCCCTCTGGGAGATCAGGGAAGGGTAGAGTTGTTAGTTCTAAGGCACCTTCTGAAGCCTTCCAGTTTTCAGCAGTTTGAAGACCTCTGGGTTCAAGTCTCTGGAGCACTGCTTCCTGACCCCGACCGTCGAGTGTTTATAGGTGTGGCTGTCTGCCTCTGGTGCAGGGTGGACAGTGCTGTCTTGTTGCTGTTTGCTCCTCTTTCAGGCCAACCAGCACAAATACACCAACGGTCTCACGAATGCTTCTGCTACTCTCCAAAGCCAGAAGTGTACCTTCCCCTCCATCACTGCTGGGTCCTCATGGTGCAGTGCTTAGGTGACAGTAGATGCTTCTGTAGCTGCCCTCCATTTTCTGGTCCTTACCTATGATTAGCCAGTGACTCTCAACCTCCCTAACCCTGTAACCCGTTAGTACAATTCCTTGTGTTGTGGTGACCCCAGCCATACAGATTTGCTAGTTCCATGGAAGAAAGTTAATTTTCAGGTGCACAAAATGAACTCAAGAAAGGGGAGCCATGGGATGGTTCGGTGAGTAAAAGCACTGGCATGCATGTCTGGAGACCCTGGAGCTCAGGTACAGATGGATGGAGAAAGCTGACCTCATACAACTGGCCTCTGACGTGTGTATAGTGTCACAAACATGCCGATCTACACATCATGAACATGCATACACACTAATAAATTAAAAAAAAAATAAAGTGCTGATGGACATTTAGGCTGCTTCTGTTTCTTAGCTATTAAGAATCAGGGCTGGAGAGATGGCTCAGCGGGTAAGAGCACTGCCTGCTCTTCTGAAGGTCCTGAGTTCAAATCCCAGCAACCACGTGGTGGCTCACAACCACCCGTAATGAGATCTGATGCCCTCTTCTGGTGTGTCTGAAGTCAGCTACAGTGTACTTAGTTATAATAATAAATAAATCTTTGGGCTGGAGTGAGTGGAGCCTGAGCAAGCAGAGGTCCTGAATTCAATTTCCAGCAACCACATGATGGCTCACAACCATCCGTACAGCTACAGTGTACTCATATACATAAAAAATTAAATAAATAAATCTTTAAAAAGAAAGACTCAATTAGCAATAAACAAGGACATGCAGGTGTATCTGTGGTTTGTATATTTAGAGTCCTTTAGGTATATATACTCAGAAGCAGTCTAGCTGGATCATTTGGAAAGTCAATTTCAAGTGTTTTGAGGGGTCTTTACATTGACCTCTGAAGGACATCGCTACAGATTGTAATGACTAGGTCAGCTGTCTTTTGTGAGAATAGGGTTGAGCAAAGTGACCTGGGTGGTTAAGACAAGACACAAGGGGAGGCCCCAATATGAATTGGGTGAGACCCTTATAATTAGGGTGTCCAGGACACACTTCTGGGTCTGTTTCCATGAGGCTCTGAGATGGGCTTATGGTCAACTGACATTTCAATTAACACAGCAAATGTTGGAAATAGAGTTCTATTGCTGAAAATAGAGGCTTGTTAAGTTCAAAGCCTACAAGAGGGCTCTCAGCGTTTGTGGGTTGTTTGAAATATTTCAGAGCCTCTTTAACTTGCTCAAATAGAAAGTCAGACTATCATGAGACTGATCCCTTCTGCCCATGGGAGTGGTCCTTGAGGCTCCATTCGGAAGGGGTTCAAAATATGCCACCTTAAAAATATGCACTTTGGCACATTGATTATTTTGAGCTGGAGGCAACTGAGTAATAGCAGACCCAGAAAGAGCTCATTGCCTTCCCCCATCTATCTAAAAGCAGGGCATAAATTTCCCATGAGAATGGTGCTCTCCTTGTACCAGGAAGAGCAGGACAGCTCTTATCACCGGAGACAGGGAGCCCACAAATGACTGCACATAAATAGACCTCACAGATGTGACCCTTAGCGCCTGTTCTTTTCCTCCATGTACTTCTAACCATTTTCCACAATTTATCAACCCCAGACTCCCAAATGACCTTTCCTTTGTATGGCCACTTCTCTACAATTTATCACCCTTTGTTAAAATGATATATCACACCGCCAAGTTGCAAACACTTCTTAGGTTTCACAGGTTTTATTTATTTATTTATTTATTATGAGGCAACCGTACCCACACAACTACTAACACCAATAAACATCACAGGTCCTCCCTTCTCTCAGTGTGCCTTTTGGCCAGTTTAACCCACAGGCTTAAACCCACAGTTTAACAAAGTTTCCTCTCTCCATTCCAGTTTAGTAACTGCCCCGTGGCTGATCTGGTGGTAGAGCTGGAGCTAGAAGGAGGCAGATCATGACTATGTCTTCATATACAGAGAAGTTGGTAGCCAGGAGTGATGCTTATTTGACAATATAAGTTATTAGAATAACAGTATATGCTGCAGACTTTGATCAAAAGACAGCTTTCCCGAGAATTTGGTAGTGAGGGTAGGGACATCAATAATCTGAGTTATGCTTTACACAATTTGCTTTGGCTAATTTTACCCACAGCCAGGGTGCTTCACGTTAGGCATTTTGTTACATCTGATAGTATGAGGAAGGGTGTGTGTGTGTGTTTGCCTACATATTCCTATGATGAATTTTTTATACTATGACTACCATTCACAAACTATTTTCAGTTTAAAAAATAGTATTTGAGGCTAGGCATGATGGCATATTTTCTGTAAGCCTCAAACTCTGCAAGCAAAGGCAGGAGGATTATGAGTTCTTTTTTTTTCATTTTTTCATTTTTTTTTTTTAAGATTTATTAATTTTATGTGTAGCTGTCCTCAAACACACCAGAAGAGGGCCTCGGATCCCATTACAGATGGTTGTGAGTCACCATGTGGTTGCTGGGAATTGAACTCAGGACTTCTGAAAGAACAGTCATTGCTCTTAACCGCTGAGCCATCTCTTCAGCCCCCAGATTATGAATTTAAATCTAGCCTGGGCTACAAAATGATCTCTCTCTCTCTCTCTTTCTCTTTCTCTCTTTCTCTCTCTCTCTCTCTTTCACACACACACACTCACACACTCACTCATGATCAAAATCAACAGATTTATTAAAGTTAGGAAACTGAAAAAGAAAGGAAAAAAGTCCCTAATTTTCTTAAACATTTAATTATGTATAAATACTCTCCCAAGGTATAACTCTAGCAGATTTGGAAACTCTTAAGATGCTTTTTGGCATTAATTAATTATGTCTTCCTTTGCTGTAACAAAATACCTGACATAAAGAGCTTAAAAAGAAGAATAAATTATTTTAGCTTTGCCTTTCTGAAATTTCTAGCCATGGTGGCCTGGTTCCACTGTTTTTGGAATCATGGTAAGGCAGCATGTCAGGGTGGGGGTGGGTATTGGAGTACTGCTGATGTCATCAGAGCCAAGAGGCAAAGAGAGAGGAAACTGCTGGGGTCCTCCTATTTTCCTCAAGAGCAGGCCCCCAGTGACTTTACTTTCTTTCACTAGGTCCGACATTCTAAGCATTCTACCACTTACCTTCCAATACCACCACAAGCTGGGGACAAAGGCTTTAGCATGTGAGCGTTTGTAGGATCCAAACCTTAATACCACATCTGTGGTTCACATAACAAGAAGAATTTTCCTCAAATACTTTAATAGCTTTAATAATTCAAACAAATTAAAATTGCATGTACAACAAGCCTTAAGTTTCTCAAATGTTCCATAACTGTTTGCCTTGAACTTGTTATGTAGCTAAGGATGTTGCTGAACTTTGAATCTCCCGTTTCTATTTTCTATGTGCTGGAATTATAGACAGACACCACCATACTTTGTTTATGACAGATATTTGTTGACTCTCTACAGGTACTCTGGGCTATGTGGTCAGGCTTTATCTATATAGAAAATGAGGGGCTGGCGAGATGGCTCAGCGGGTAAGAGCACTGACTGTTCTTCAGAAGGTCCTGAGTTCAAATCCCAGTAACCACATGGTGGCTCACAACCATCCATAATGAGATCTGATGCCCTCTTCTGGTGTGTCTGAAGACTGCTACAGTGTACTTGGATATAGGGAAGAAAGAAAGAAAGAAAGAAAGAAAGAAAGAAAGAAAGAAAGAAAGAAAGAAGATGAGATCTCTGCTTCTGTGACCCTATACACTTGTTGTAGGAGGAGCCACTAAATAATAAATATATTCATCACATGTTAGAAAATGTCCTCAGTAGATCCATTTGCAGCCCAGCTCCTGCATCTATGACTTGGGGAAACATTACAGAAGAACCTACTGTAGGCGCCAGCATACCAGGAAGTCTGCTGGGATACTGTCTGTCCTAGAAATTGCTACATAAACAAGACCTCAACAGTGATAAAATCAGTAGATACTCTAACTAGGGAAGAACCTCACAGGGTTATACCTTCAGACAAAGAGCTACAGGCAACTAATGGGAGGCGGAAATTATCCTTTCCTAGGGATGAGGCCCCTAATTGGTTATCCAATACAGAGTGGTCAGCCCTAAAATCATATACATGCAAACAACAACAGTGGAATCAGAGGGTTATATTTACATATTTGTGCATATATGTGAAACCATAATAAGAAAAGAAAAAGAGGCTATGGCTTTTTTGTTTGTTTGTTTTTTGTTTTTTTGTTTTTTGTTTTTTTTCTGAGACAGGGTTTCTCTATATAGCCCTGGCTGTCCTGGAACTCACTCTGTAGGCCAGGCTGGCCTCAAACTCAGAAATCCACCTACCTCTGCCTCCCAAGTGCTGGGATTAGAGGCGTGTGCCACCACCGCCCTGCTGAGGCTATGGCTTTAAGAGTAATGGGGAGAGGGACATGGGAAGAGCTGGAGAGAGGAAAGAGGGGAGTGATCTATTTTAGTTAACATAGAAAATAAATAAACAGTAAGTAAAATTTAAAGAAGAAAGCCCTCCATTGTTGGAGGGTCAGCACTGGAGTAGGGGGGCATGGACATAAATGATACAGTAAATGGAGTGTTTGGACCTTGGAGAGAAGCGAAAATTTGAACAAAGGTTTGAAGGAGAGGTACTGCCAACTTAAAACACTGTAACTCCCACTCAGTCCCAAACTGTGCAGTTTAGTTTGGGATCACAAGTTGACTCTTCTAAATGTTTCCCTTGCCAGAGTTTTTGACAAACCCCAAAGCTTCATTTAGCTTGGGACTAATGCTCTACCGACACACCGAAGCACTCTGCTGTAGTTAATCATTTGACTTTAATAAATCCAAACATCTCACAGTGAAAATACACTTCTCACAAAGAAAACAGTTATTTCTCTGCAAATTGGGGATATGGTGCAACCTTTACCCTCTGATGTTGCTTTGCGATCAGAGAGCAATTTGACTGGGACAAAGCTTGATTCTTGCGGTGATATCCATAAAGCCCAGTAACCTGAGTTTTAGGCAGAGGCAGCCCCAAAAGGCTAAGCTTGGACATCCATCCCTAAAGATCAGACAATGAGGGAACACTGAAGAAAGCAGAGAAAGCAGGTGTAACAAATGAACTGGAAAGAACAGTAGCAGTGACTCAGGGTTCCATGCTGCAGCCTTCCTAGCATGGAGAGTAGTGCTCATCTGGGAGTGGCTTGCCCTGCGAGGGTCTGCTGCTCCTGAACCCAAAGTGGAATCTATCAGAACAGTGCCTATAGGAGAGACCTATAGGCATCTTTGGCAGCATGGGACGAGATACATTGAGATGCCCTTGTTTCTTTGTTCCTTCAGCCTTGAAGGGGGGACAAGATAACATCACATGCCTGAGTGCAGGGGTAAACCGGGGAATCTGAGGTAAAGGGCAAGATGAGAGCGGAGATTCTAGGCTTCCCCTCTACTTTTAGTTACCTTGTGGGCCCAAGTGAGGAGTTGGTGCTTTTGAACAAACACAGTTCAGCACCTTTAACATCCCTTACTGTGCTCCATAAGCTTACTGGGCTGTGGCTTTTACATCTAGGTCCTCTGTGAGAGCATCAGTTGCTCTAATCTTCTGGCAGATTCTAATGTGAACATCCTTTGGCTGGAGTCGGGGTAGGGAGTGGGATTATAGTTTTCTGTCTTTCTTAAATACTCTTCAATGGTTTCCCATCTCACTCTTTGTCTCAATTCTTAGACAGGCCTTCTAACAAGAACTCATGTTTGGGTACCCTCTAATATGGATTTGAGCAGACTGGCTAACCACTTCAACTTAAGTATCCTGGGTGGGTGATATAGGTTGGTAGTAAGATAGCTGTCTAACATGCATGAAGGCATAGGTTTGATTCCAAGCACTGTCAAAGACTTTCATGGGAGGATGTTTTGAGGCTAAGTCATGGAAGTTCACAACCAGGAGGTGAAGAGAGAGAATGTGATTGGGTCTGGCATGGGCTTTTGAAAGCTTAAAAGCCTATCCCCAGTGATACACACCCCCTAACAAGGCTACACCTCCTACTCCTTCCCAAACAGTTCCAACAGAAGGCTTCTGTTGCATCCAAATACATGAACCTTTGGGACACAGTCTCCTTCAAATCACACGTGTATCATCTGCTGGTCCTGGCTGAGTTGCTCTATCTTTCTGAAAACAGCCACTTTAGTTGATCTGGGGTAAGGCTTCAGAATTTGTATTTTTAATAAATGTCTGAAGTGAGCCCTAGGAGACTGGTTTTTGTTTCATATTCTGATCCTTCCAAGTGGTGTGTGTGTATGTGTGTGTGTGTGTGTGTGTGTGTGTGTGTGTGTGTGTGTAAAGGACTCCATTCCACTGGATGCATGCCTGTATTGAAACAAAGAGGTGCAGGAACTGGGTATTGTCTTTGTCTGGTAAGGAAATACAACTTTACATTTTAGTGCCAGTTTAAGGCAAGTAATTGGAAGTTATGTTTACCACCTGGGTATTGCTTTCCTCTCTTCAAGGGATAGGCGATTTTATTTTTCCACTGCCTGGGCTCGAGCCCTCCGTCTCCTCCCCTCCTGCCCTGGGGACCCAGCCCTGGGCTACTGGGACTTTCTGGAGTCTGGGGAAGGGTGGCTGACTGCAGGAAATGAAAGGTTTGCAGGTTGTTGAACGAGGAGGAGCTGGAATTGCGTCATTTTCTTGGTCTCCTTTGAGTTATTACAGAAAGTGAAATCACCGCTGCTGCCGTTGTCGTTGTCGTCTATGAGGAATGAATGAAATATCAATATCCCCAGAATTCTAAGAAAGTACCCACCCTTTGACTTTCTGGAAGGGAAGCTTGTAAATTGTATATCCAGTTTCCATACTTTCTGGGAGGTTTTGTGCAGTGGACTCCTGAGACCCCACTTGTAAATAGAGCCATACTTTACTGGCATAGATTAGACAGAGTGGAGATACAAATGTTGGGCAACTCGAGGCTGCTTCCAGGTGTAAGAGGACAAATGAGTGTGTCAGGGTCATCCATGTTGCAGTTCTGAAGTCTGGGGTTCTTTCTAAAATGTATGTTCTATAAGGAATGTCATGATTGCAACTGTGTGTGACTTGTCAACTCTTTCACCCAGAAAGAGGACCTGGGAGTACAGACTGCTAGGAAGTATGCTTGTGTTTGATGTGTAGTCTGATACAACAAATCAGTTATTAGTATCACTTGCCTAACTAAGTGAAGTTGTTACCTATGCCACCCCAGCCTTGGGCTGAGACACAGCCACTGGTCTCTTTTTTGCCGGCTGGTATCTTTTTTGGTGAGAAAGGTGGATATTGCCCCATGAAAGTGCCTGGAACAGCCACTACAGGGAGCATAGCTGCGAGTCTGCTTTATGTGAAGCCCTCTGTCCCAGCTCCACACGGTGGCTTGGCCCCTCCCTGGATAAATTCATTGTGTTGGCTTAAGCATTGTAGTGCGGTAGGAAGTGTGGTGTTGCCTGATGCTGGGACACTAAGCTTCAGAAAAGCAGCCACTAAGCCTTCAACATGGAGATATTACATTTCCAGTGTTCTGTTTCTCAACAGCTTTGGTATGAGTCACCTTTCTGGATGGCCTTTACCATGTGCTGGGCATTTGCAAAGGACTTTTAAGCTCTAGCATGCTACCTTAGAAGTTACCTACCTCCCTTCCTTCCTTCCTTCCTTCCTTCCTTCCTTCCTTCCTTCCTTCCTTTCTCCCTTCCTCCCTCTTTTCCTTCCTTCCTCCTTCCTTTCCTTCCTCCCTCCCTCCTTTTTTTCCTTCCTCCCTCCCTCCTTTCTTTCCTTCCTCCCTTCCTCCCTCCCTTTTTCCTTCCTCCCTTCCTCCCTTCCTTCCTCCCTGCTTCCCTCCCTCTTTTCCTTCTTTCCTTCCTCTCTCCCTCCCTCTTTTTCTTCCTTTCTTCCTTCCTTCCTCCCTCCCTGTTCCCTCCCACCCTCTTTTCCTTCCTTCCTTCCTTCCTTCTTTCCTTCCTCCCTCTCTCCCTCCTTTCTTTCCTTCCTCTCTTCCTCCCTTTCTGCTTCCCACCCTCTTTTCCTTCTTTCCTTCCTCTCTCCCTCCCTCTTTTTCTTCCTTCCTTCCTTCCTCCCTCCCTGCCTCCCTCCCACCCTCTTTTCTTCCCTCCTTCCCTCCCTTCATCCCTTCCTTCCTTCCCTCCCTCCCTCCCTCCTCCCCTCCCTTTTTCCCTTCCTCCTTCCCTCCCTTCCTCTTTCCCTTTCTTCTTTCCCCCTCTTTCTTTTCCTCCTCCTTCTTTTCTAGACAGGGTTTCTCTGTATAGCCTTTGCCATCCTGGAACTCCATCTATAGATGAGGCTGACTTTTGAACTCACAAATCCTCCTGCCTCTGCCCCACAGGTTCTAGGACTAAAGATGTGCCTCATCACTGTCTGCCTGGCTAAAAGTTTTCTTTTTTTTTCCTTCCAGTTATGCTTTCTAAATGGGAACTGCAAAGCTGAGCTACCACTGTCATTTGCCATATGAGTCTAAATTTCCAGCCTTGTTTAAATATTGAACACTGTCTATTGTTGACTCTGATGGAGCATATGGAGCCAATGTATAGCCCATGGCAGGGGCCTTAAGTTGGAAGCATATTGTGGCCCTTGTTTCCTTGTTGTGAACATCTAAGATTTACTTGAACAAGTGTGACATGCCCACCAGAGTGATCAGGGTGTGTTTGAGTGTATGTGTCCATATGTGCTATGTTTTATGTATGAATGTGTGTATATGTGTGTGTACATATATGTGTATGTATGTGCTTGTGTGTATATGTGTTTGTATGTATATGTGTATACATATATATGTATGTGTGTATGAGTGTGTGTATGTATGTATGTCTCTCAGTTGAACTCAGAGCTCCCAATAACAACTAGTGTAGCTTGCCTGGAGCCCTCTGTCTTCTGAGCATGGAGATTATAGGATGTTTCCCACACTCATCCTGCACTCAAGTAGGTTCTAGGCATGTGAACTCTGATCCTTTCTTTATAAGCTCTTTATTCACTGACCTGCTCTTAAAGACAATCAGAATGTCTTTTTCATCTAATTTCAAAGAACATTTGAATTGAAGGTAAATTTGTGTGTGTATGTATTTAATCTCTTGGGTTCACATAACTCTTATGAGTCCTACAATAGGATCTGAAGTCATCTTGTCTCCTGGCTTTGCCTGCTTACCCCACTGATATTACCAATAAATAATTAATTGGCCACAATTTCCGTTCTTTCGACACAACCCATTTAAAAATGCAACAATTGCCAGGCGGTGGTGATGCACACCTTTAATCCCAGCACTTGGGAGGCAGAGGCAGGCGGATTTCTGAGTTCGAGGCCAGCCTGGTCTACATAGTGAGTTCCAGGACAGCCAGGGCTATACAGAGAAACCATGTCTCGAAAAAAAAACAAAACAAAACAAAAAAAACAAACAAAAATGCAACAATACCAGGCATATGAAGGCAGGTCCCCCACTTGGTACTTGGCACCTGGTAAATGCCTAATGGTCCTTCTATTATTGAAATTTATACCAGGACCCACAATCCATAAATTGAGGGCTTAGACTAGGTCTTTAACAAACACTAAAGATTAGACAAGTAGAGAAGAGATAGGCCTGCGTGTTAGTACAAATGCACAGAGGAAAAGGAATGGATAAAGGGAGGAAGTAGGTAACAGAGTCCCTATAACCATACATAGATATTTATATTTAGTAAAATATTTCCAGCTTCAGCTTACACACACACACAACCCAGCAGAGGATCCAGATGAATACATGAATGTGTCACCGCAGGGAGATGTGATTCACAGAGAGATTTTCTTCATAAAGAGATGGTGCCTGGCCTATTCAACAACGATGCCATTTAATGCTCCAGAGCATTGAGCGGGACTCCTTTTCAAGGGGCTACTATTAGAAGCAAGATGATTATCGTTTGCATTTAGACAGCGTGCTGACTGGGGCCACAACACGGGGGCACTTAGGCACTCCCATTATCCAAGTACAGTGTGATCTTTGAAAGTTTAAAAATAGCACACATAACCTCGTGGCCTCCCTGGCGGGGGCTGTAGCTGTGTTCTGGGGAAATGCCTAGCCTCCTGCAGGGAAAGCCATGTATAACCTGGTTATGGTGTTGACCTAAGCAGGGCAGGCTGCTCGACCACCTTTGGCTTTCTGGTTGTGCCAGCCACATCCCTGGAGTTTCAGGTAAGCCAGAGTTGAGAGGATAGCAACCCTTAGGTACCTGGTTCTTGTTCAGCGTGATCTTTAGATGGACTGTTCTTTATCGCTTGCTAGGAAAACATTTCTCTTACAACAACATCCTTCAGCAGGGTGGTTTTAAGAGGTGGGTGATGGGTGTTTGATGCTCAATGAAAATTGGAAAAGTTTATTGTATTGCCTAAGCTCCTGTACTAGGCCCCAATAGACCAGTCTAAAACTCAAAATGGAGTCACTAAGGGGAAGAGTGCAAATCCTGAGGCTGACAGTAAGCGGCTTCTGAGCACTCAGGATTAGATAACAGCCAAGTTTCTAAACAGACCAATTTCAGCTTGCATGATACGGAAGCTTTACACAAATAGCTAACCGGAAATGACCACACTAGATGACAACCAATCAGATTTTTTTTTTTATTTATTTATTTTTTACTCTTTGGTGGTGTGTGTCTGTATATGTGTCCATGTGTTTGTATATATGTCTGTGTGTGTTTCTCTCTCCTCTCTCTCTCTCTCTCTCTCCTCTCTCTCTCTCTCTCTCTCTCTCTCTCTCTGTGTGTGTGTGTTTGGTGTTGGCACTTGCATTCAGGGACTCTTGCAAACTAAACTCGTGCCCTACCACTGAGCCACACTGTCAGCCAAGGAAACTAATTCGGAAAGTCCTCTTTATTTGTTTTCATATTGCTTTTTTGAGATAGGGTTACTCTGTGTAGCCCTGGCTGTCCTGGAACTCACTCTGTAGACCAGGCTGGCCTCGAACTCAGAAATCCACCTGTTTCTGCCTCCCAAGTGCTGGGATTAAAGGCATGCGCCACCACTGCCCGGCAGAAAGTCCTCTTTGTTTGTTTTCATTTGTTTGTTTTTTTGAGACAGGGTTACTCTGTGTAGCCTTGGCTGTCCTGGTACTCATTTTGTAGACTAGTATGGCTTTGAACTCACAGAGATCAGCCTGCCTCTGTCCCCTGAGTGCTGGGATTAAAGGCATGCACCACCACTGTCTAGATGGAAAGTACAATTTTATTTTATTATTTTGAGACGTGGTCTAATGAACTCCAGGCTGGCCTCAAATTTGGAATGCAGGCTAGACCAGCCTTGAACTCCAGCTCCTCCTGTTTCTACCTCCCACTGTCTGCTTTGCAGCACCAGACCTGACTGCTGCTTGATGGGTTTGTTTCCGTATTCTTTCTTTGTCTAGAAACCGAGGTTCTCTCTGGGGCTTTCTGGAACACATTTTATTTTATGGAATGAAGTATTGCTCAAGTCTAGAGTCTCTCTCTCTCTCCCTCTCTCTCTCTCTCTCTCTCTCTCTCTCTCTCTCACACACACACACACACACACACACACACACACACACACACACACATACACACACACACACACACACAGAGAGAGAGAGAGAGAGAGAGAGAGAGAGAGAGAGAAGAGAGAGCAAGCTAATTAAAGTCTTTGAACTGAATGCACTTTTGTTCTGTTCTTAGACACTAAGTACTTGGGAGTGTTTGAACAGTTGCTAGAGTGGTGGCACTCTACAGGTCTAAAATGGAGGGGCCCTCCAATGGTGATGTCGAGCAGAAGGGAGTGGAGGCTGGAGCACATGACAGTGCTTTGTCTATAAGCAGAAGGGCTGAGATCCAGCTAAGCTGGGTGACAGTGGAGGTCTATGTTTCTAGGACTTGTTCCCAAAGGTGGCCACCAGGTTAACTGTCCCGAGCCACCACCAGTACTGCTGCAGGAAGTTACACAGGGCCTGTGGGTGTTGAGACCGGTGCTGTCCAGTGACACGCTCCGAGCTCCTGTGCTGACCTACTTTGTGTGAAAAATGAATAGAATCTGTAACCGTATTCCATACCACCCCTAAGTGCTCAGTGACTCGCAGTGGTGAGTGACACCTGAAACAGAAACTGTAGAGACCATTTCTCACCCAATAGAAAGTTGAAGCTCTATCAGACAGTAAGGACTTGTATAGTTTCTTTTCTTTTTTTTTAATTTCTTTTTGACACATGGCCTCATGTACCACGTCTGGTCTCAGACTTGCCCTGTCGCCAAGGATGACCTTGAAGCCAAGGATGACCTTGAATTGCTGATTCTTTTAACTCTACCTCCCAAGTGCTGGGATTACTGACATGTGCTACTATACCTGATTTTAGGCAGAGCTGGGGATGAGCCCAGGGTGTTATGCTAAACAAGCACTTTACCAACTAACTTCATTCCCAGTCCCAATTTCATCCCTTAAAAACAAAGCAGTACTATTCCATGTATGTGTCTGCTGTATTTTGTTGATCCTCTCACCTGCTGATGGACACCTATGCTGTTTCTGCCTCATGGCCTTTGTGCAAAAGACTGCCATGAGCGTCAGTGCACACATGTCTCTTTGCAACTCTGCTTTCAATTCCTTCGAGTAGACTTACTGGATCCCAGGAGCGGCATCGGTAGAACGGACAGTTAATTAGATGGCTGTTATTTTAGGTAGTCATGACATGGTTTTCCATAGCATTTGTACCTTTAGCATGCTCATCATCAGTGTGTAAGGGCTCCAGTTTCTCTATATCCTCACCAATGCTAATTTCCTATGCATGTGCATACACTCATGTGTACTCATAGTAGATTTTCTGATGGGCGTGAGGAAAAAAATCTCACTGAATATAAGCTTCTCTTCTCCTAATCATTAGTGTGTTATTGGCCAGAGAACTTTCATGGAATATGAAGGGTTAATAGTACGAGACCTCACCCTTAAGAAGTTTAAAGTTTAAGTTATTTCGATGTCTTCTTATGTTCCTACTATTTCTCTGCTGTAGGACCATATTTCATTGTGTTTATTTTGCCTAGACAAAAAATTTTAAAGGCTTTTGGCTAAACCACAGTAAAGTTTAATCCTTTATTGAAACACATAGTTCAAGACCGGGGGCTCTAGAAAGCTAATGATTTCCATGCCCTACCCCTGTGTAGGAAAAGATTTTCTGTCCTTATTCTTGGGGTGTTGGGGGTTGGGACTTGTTGGGGTAGGAGAACTGAGCTCTGATAAATAAAGCTTCTAGTGCATGGTCCATGGGCTTGAAGGACAGCCATCTGGCATGCTCAGCTCTGGCTCTCCGGGTCTTAGTGATCTTTGATTGTGCCTTGGCTTCTCGTAACATCTCAAATGTGACAGTCTACTATTAACCGCCACCGAGGGGAATTAAGGGAACGGTTTGTGCCCAGCGTGGGGTGAAACTCAGGGTACAGCAGCTGCCTGCAGAGTCGGGTTTCAGAGCACAAGCAGAGTTGGGCAGTGGCATGGGGCCAGGTGGCAGTTGAGGTGGCAAGTGATCAGCAGGACAGATTGGTACAGCATGTGGGTATTCCCTGGGGATTCCCGAAGCGTTCTGTGGAAGGGACCTGGTCAGGTCTAACTTTCTCGCTGTCAAGCGCAATGAGGCTTGTTGGTCTGATTTGGGTATTGCAGGAAATATTCCCAGACTGATGAGCTCATTCTCCTTCGCCCCTCCCTTCCATCTGGCAGTTCTAGGTGGGCACCCTAGTGGTGCTCATGCATGTGTCCTGTATGATGTGGATGACTGTTCCTAAGGGATGCTGTACGATGCCGTACACCCTGTTTAGTGAGACAGGCCTGTGCTTGCTGATTTGGGTAGACTGGCTGGCCAGGAAGCCTATCTCTACCTCCCTAGTACTGAGGTTATAAATTCATGCCCTCATGCCTGGTCATTTGACGTGGATTCTGAACATCAAACTCAGGTCCTCAGGCACGAGGAACAAGCACTGTACTGACTAGGCCATCTTCCCAGCTTGGCTCTGATATAGACCTTTTTTGTTTTTTGTTTTGGTTTTTCAAGACAGGGTTTCTCTGTGTAGCCCTGGGTGTCCTGGAACTCACTGTGTACATCAGGATGGCCTCGAACTCAGACATCTGCCTGCCTCTGCTTCCCAAGTGCTGGGATTAAAGGCGTGCGCCACCACTGCCTGGCCTGTTCTGACATATTCTTTGAGGATTTATAGAGGAATAGAGGCTGTCAAAATGGGGTTCTGAGTATAAGCACAAAGCCTGAAAACTTGAGTATATCACAAGATAGAAGAGAGATAGAAAGAGAGAATCAACTCCTGAAAGCTGTCCTCTGTCCTCTGCATTGGTGTCTGTCTGTTTGCCTCTATCTCTCTGTCTCTCTCACACACTAATAATAAATAAAATATAGAGAAAGAGATTACGGGGTGGGGGGATCTAGGCAGAAAAGTGACAAGTGTCCCTAAACAGGGGTTTTTCTTTAAGAGTTTTGAATAGGAAATGTTGCTTTGATAAAGGTTGGCTGCTTTTGAAAGTGAATTTTGTCTTGAGTTCTGGTCCTTTGACCTACAAACAGAGGGCTCACATCAGATTAGCTGTTTTCTGAGACCCTCCCCAGGGACCACTAAAGAGGAAGGTCGGCATGACCCTGATCAGAGGAACTCCCTCCTGACTTTCATGCCATCAGAGGATGTCACAGCTGAGAAAGGCTGGGGAACCCAAGGCTGTCAAGGCTCTGCGAATCGACTTCTCGGCTTTTATGAGTATTGCAGTGATGGTGGCAATGATATTATTACTTTGCACTCACTACTATGACTCTGTGAATTGATTTAGAAGATGATACCCCCACCCAGAAAACAAGAGTCTGGCTTGCCTGGAACTAATGATCCCCTCTGCCTTAGCTTCTAAATACTGAGATTATAGATCTATACTCTCACATCTGGCTAAAATGACACTTAAAGAAAAGTAATACAACCATATATGTATATAAAAAACTTTAAATTCTAGATTCCACAAATTAGAGAAACATGCAGTATTTGTGTCTCTAAGTCTGGCTTATTTTGCTTAATATAATGGCTTCTAGTTCTTCCTATTTCCTGTACATGTCGTAATTTTATTTTTCCTTATATACCAGCCATAGTGGCATATGTTTTTAATCCCAGCATACAAAACATTGTTGTTTATAGTTGCATGAAATTCAAGGAACCTCTTGAATTTTCTTACTTTAAGAAACATTTTATTGTTTATTTTATGTATACTTGTGCTTTGTACACATGCATGTCTGCACACCAGAAAGTATTAGATCCCACGGACTATAGTTACAGATGTTTGTGAGCTACCAGGTGGATGCTTGGAATTGGACCCAGGACTTCTGAAGAGCAGCCAGAATTTTTAACCACTGAGCTATCCCTGAACCACATTTTCTTTATCCCTTTTCTGTTGATGGACACCTAGGTTGGTTGGTTCTAATACCTGGCTTCTGTGGACAGAACAGCTATGGATATAGATGTGCAAATATGTTGACTTAGTATCTTATGGATGTATGCCTGAACATTCAGACATACAATAGTTCTGTTTTTAGTTTTCCCCACACTCTCCATGCTGATTTCCATGGTGGCTGCACTTGTTAAATGGCCAGAATCAGTGAGTCCTCTTTCTCCATAACGCCTTCGTGGTAATTGCCATACTGTATCATGTCCCGAGCCCAGTTGTGCGAGCTACATTACATAATAGAGATATTGTATATTATGTTATACAGATACTAATATAGAATGCAATAATTTAAACACGGCTGCATATTTTTAAGTTTTGGGGAATTAGGAATCGGTGTCCTACTGCATGCAGAGAGTTTATTATTGGAGGAAAAATTTGTTTTGGTTGAATCTGAAATGCCCTTCACAGGCTCAAGTTTTGAATGCCTGTTCCCCAACTGGGCATTTTTAAGACTTTAGACATCTGAGAGTCCAAGAGGCAAGTGATTTCTTATATAAAATGAAAAGGAACATGGGAAAGCGGCATCATCTTGTCAGTGTCCTTTTTCATCAATGTTTTAGTCACCTCTGTGTCACTGTGACTAAAACACCCAACAGGAAAAAAAAAAAACATTTAGGAAAGAGAGAGTCACCAGAGCTTATGATCTTAGGGGGTTTTGGGTCATCATAAGAGGAACATATAGCAACAGCAAAGTGTGGGGAAAGGGCTTACAATGCAGCAGATGAGGAAGCAGGGAGGGAGGCGGGAGCCAGGGACCAGGTAGAGCTTTCACAGACTTGCCTCTACCTCCACCAGGGAGGACCCACCTTGGAAGCTTTCACACCAGCTTTTTGATTTTCCCTGGATATTATTTGATCAGGTTGTATTTCTTCTTGATCAGAAATTATGTATGTTAAAAGGTTTTAGAATTAAAAGGCAAGTCAACTCTAGCAGAGCCAAGAAGCCTCTATTGGTGTGTATGGGCTTTTTTAAAAACTGATTGGCTAGTTATCTTGATGTGTGGGTAGGTTTGATAGAGACAATGAGATGGTGTGGCGCTGGTGGGAGAGGAGGATAAGAGCTCCTGAGCCTTGGGTCCATCCTCGGTTAAAAAGTAACAACAGAAACCCTGTAAAGTCCAAAGTGATGAGACACGACTTAGATGACAAACCCCTAAACTAGGTTTCCCTAATGAAGTGGGCAAAGCCTGGAAAACCACTGATGCCTGCCTAGTCAGAGGAGGGGCTTTCCACCAAAGGCACACCACGGAGGAGGAAAGGGGAAACGAGAAGGGGAAATGACATGAAAAGTCTAAATCAAGGGATCAACCCAAGTAATTGTTGACAGATCAGGAGCCTAAAAGGAAGTAGAGTAAAATAGCATTACTTTGAAATATTGATGGCCTTGAATTTCTATTCCTCTTGCTTCTTCCTCTTGGGCCATGCCTGGTTCAGATAGTGCTGGGATCTTGTGCACACCGGACAAACACTCTCCAGCTGAGCTACATCCCAGCCCCCAATCCTCTCTTTTAACAAGGACACTCAGATGACTTGATTTTTACTCTAAGTGCTTTCTTAAAGACCCTATCGCCAAATGCAGTCACTTTCCAAGGTTCTAGGAGTTATGGCTTCAACATTCAAATGGGGACAGGACAGGAATCCATATAACTCGGCTCGCACCATGACTGAATGGTGAATGCAGTTAACAATCGTTGTAGAATCTCTATACATTAAATACGGAACCCTCTCTGCCTTTGCACAGAGTTTTCCATGTACGGCATCAGCTCCCCTGCATCTTGAAGCTTCAGCACCAAGGTTGCACTAGCATGCCCTGGTGAGAAATGCACATTCTGGCTTTCCCCTCCAGATCCACTAGATTAGCTGTCCTAGACTCTAGGGGAACCTCAGGCCTATCTCCTTGGAGAACCTGGCTTTAGCAGTCGGATCCAGGACAACTGAGGTTCAGAGTTGGTTTCAGTTGTAAATTCTGGTCATGCTGTTCCAGAGTCCTTTTCTAAAGGATGACTCTCTTGAGGCATTAGGTTATGATTGATGGCTGGGGTCTGTCATATAGCAGCAATTAAATCAGTGCCCATCTGTCTTGTATCCTTCGACACTCAAATATCACCTACTCCTTCAAGGGTTTAGAAGGAGGAAAGGTTCAAAGGGAAGATTTCCCATTTGAGGAATGAGATTCCTTGCTAATCTGGGCTTCAATTTTATTATCTTGAAAAATGTGGAATCTGCATTTCTTTTCTAGCTTGGACAGTATAGGCAGCTGTATGGATGGCTGAATACAACTGTTATCTCATCAGTGGTAAGAATTGTGACATTGTGGGATTCGTTGAGCAGTCAGACCAAACATCCAGAATGATGGCAGTCCCAGTGTTTTACAACTTGGTTCCCTTCAAGTTGTATGTCTCTCAGAGGTGAGCGCAGTTGTCTTAGTCCATTGTTGAGTTACTATAACAAAATACCTGTTGCCAGTACTATACTAAGAAAAGGTTCTGTGGTGGCTTTGGAGGCTCAAGGGCATGATGCTGACACGTAATTGTTGCGATGAGGATCCCATGGTAGATGGCCTCCCAGTGGTAAGAATGTGTGCAAGAAGGTTGAGTAGCATGGTGGATTAGGATTAGGAAATGTTCCCAGCTTCCTTCTAGCAGCCGTTCATCATCACAACAACTAATTCATTCCCCTGTGTCCTAACCCACTCCTTCAAAACTGCATGCATTCATTAATGATCAAAATGACTTAATTAACTCCTGATAGGCCTAAGTCTTAAAGGTTCTGAGACTATTATGCAGGCAAGGTTTTTATATGAGACCTTGGGGGACAAACTGTATCCCAAACACAGGACCCATCACTGATGTATCTTTAAGATATGTCTTAGCATGTATACTGGGTGCTTGATAAACATGGGAGGGCGTAGTTGAGAATCAGCGTGTGGCCTCTAATGCCTCAAACTTCCCCAGACTAGGGTGTAGTTTCTTCCCCTTCGATCAACCTTAGCAGAAGTGTGGGCCCCTGCGTGGTTTCCTCATCAGGAATCCTGGTTCCCATGCTTCTTTCTTGTTTGCCATATTTAATTTTTTAAATGTTCTTTTACTTATGTCTATGTGCCATCGGGTCTGTATGTGTACCACATGTATATAGCTTTTTTGCAGAGACCAGAAGCGGGTTATGGAATCCTTTGGTGCTAGAGTGAAGTGGTTGTGAGCCACCTGATGTGGGTGCTGGGAACCAAACCTGGGTCCTTTGCAAGAGCAGCAAGTGCTCTAAACTACTGTGCCACCTCTCCAGCGGCCTACTCTACCTTAGCTTTTTAAAAACCTCCTCCTCAGAACTACAATAAGAGGCAGGGAGGATTTTACTGGCCCATCATACTACACCCTGGGAGCTTAGGAGAGTTAGACATTGGCCCAGAAGCACAAGAAATGGCTAGTGAGGGAGTTAGTAAGAAAACAGCTTGGTTAGTGCCGAGGCCCACACCTCTGACTGAATCTTTCCTTTATTCGTGGACTGAGAAGGAAACTCCACCCTACAACAGGCCTTCTGAAAAGTGACGCCTCTGTGTTCCTGCTCGGAGTGACCACAGGGCTCTGAGCAGCTTCTCTTCTCCCATCCGGTGAAATTGATTTTTAAACACACTGAATTGATTAAAGCGCTGGGCCAGGATGGAGCCAGCGAGCAGGCAGCATAAGAGCTGTTTGGTTCTTATATTAACTTCCTTCTTGTCCACGCATCCTGTGCCTGGGGAAATGGAGACTGCTGGGTACTCTCATCTAGGCGAAGTGTGGCTTGGCCTCTGTGGAAGGAAACCCACAGTCGATGAAGGGCCACTGAGATGCAGCTGCACTCCTGTTCACAGGGCAGCAACGAATCAGCAGGCTGGATCACGTCCTGCGCATGTGCTGGTGCCAACCATGCTAGACAGACCATAACTACTGTAACATTTGCTAATGCCTCTGTAGAGGCATGAATGTGTCTGTCAGTAATGACACTGGTATGTGGGGTTTGATTGAATATGGATGTTAATTTGATTTCTTTAGGCTCCAGGACCAAAACTCTAGGTGTTAGCAGTCTGTAGACAATGTATCCATCTGCTTATGTCTGTCTAGAGGTGTGCTTACGCTGTTTAGAATGATGGTTGTCTAATTAACACACACCCTAACAACTTCAAAAATAAAATAACCACCCCTGGGCAGTTTGATATGGACCCCAAAAAGCTTTCTTCTTCAGTCAAACTAAGGTTCATTTTGATAAACAGTAGCTTACTCTTTTTTTTTTTTTTTTTTT
>NW_022196913.1:49166764-49168691 GCF_008632895.1 Mastomys coucha | reverse complement strand
TTTTTTTTCTGGAACAGGGATCACCTTCAACTGCAAAGTTGCCCTTGTGGGTCTGACTGCAGTTCTCTCCCAGGGGTGACAGCCCAACCATAGGAGAGATGCTTTTTCCTAGTTTGTGGCAATGTCAGGAGACACCCAGGCATTTTTGTGAGGTTTAGGCCAGAGCTGCTCCACAACGCATGTTTCTTCCTGCACAACAAGTGCTAGCCTCTGATGAAACTCATCAGCAAGCCCCTGGCTTCTCTGTGGACATGCTGAGCAGATGGGAGGCGGGGACATGTTTTCTCAATATTTTCTGCTTTTTTTCCTGGGTAAGATTGGGAATGTGGGTCTGAGCTTTGTGTTCAGGCTTCTGTGTCTCAGAGGACTTCTCTTACAGTTGGGATCTGGAATTTTCCCTAGTGATCCGTATGGTAACATCTTGGTCCAGCTTGGTGAACTAGCTCTTCAGAGTTGATAGGACCTTTAAGGTGGGAGCCTAGCAGGAGATAGATATCCAGCTGTACTGCGGTGCCCTTAGATAGAACTGCAGGATCCCGGGGCCTTCCTTTTCCTCTCTTCTATTTCCCAGATACAAAATGAGTGGTGCTGTTTCATAAACTCATACTCATACTAAGTGCTGGCCCAGATCAGAAGCCACAGGGCCTGGAGCTAAAGAGATAGCTCTGTGGTTGAGAGCACTGACTGCCTTTTCAGGACCTGGGTTCAATACCCAGCAACCATAATAGCAGCTTATAATTGTTTGTAGCTCTAAGATCTGACACCCTCGCACAGATATACATGCAGACAAAACACCAATGCTCATAAAATAAACAAAACATAAGGCCAAATGATCGTAGATTAAAACTTGTGAGCGCCAAAATAAGTTCTTCATGTTTTGATTAGCCAGGCATTTGTTCTCCTACTGGAGAGCTAACCAGTTCAGTTTTTCTGTTTATTTGTTCTTATGGGTGGAAGGTGCATCTAGTCTCACTGCAATTTGATATGCCAAGGCTGGTTGATATTTATGGGAGGTCCCATCTTTTCTGAGGAGAAGGGGGGAAGGGGTAGATGAGGTTGGGGAGGGGAGGGAGAAGGAAAGACTGAGAAAAGACAAGGGAGAGGAGGCTGTGATCAGGATGTAAACAAATAAATTAATAAAAAACCACTATGTATTTGTCTCTATCTATCTGTCTATCTATCTATCTATCTATCTATCTATCTATCTATCTATCTATCTATCTATCTACCTATCTATCTACCTACCTATCTATCTATCTATCTATCTATCTATCTATCTATCTATCTATCTATCTATCTAGTGTGTGTGTGTGTGTGTGTGTGTGTGTGTATGTGTGTGTGTGTGTCTGTGTGTGTGCACATGTGGGCATACATACATATATCATGGTATTCATGTGGCGGTCAGAGTATAAGTAGTGAGGGGTCAGTTCTCCCCTTCCACTATGTGAATTCTGGGGATTGAACTCTCAGGCTTGGCAGCCATCACTGAGCCATTTGCCTGCCCTGTTATGGCTTCTTGAGACAGGGTCTCTGATAGTGCAGATAGACCTGAAATTCACAATGGAGTTCAGGTTGGCCCTGAGCTCACAACTGTCCTCCTGTCTCAGCCTCAAGTACCAGGATTACTGACGTTAATATGTTATCCAAAAACCTAATCTGTGTCCAAGACTTCTTAATTCGTCCTGTGGATCTGCTCATGATAAGAGGTGATTACCCTGTTTTTATAAATGAAGAGGCTTTTCCAATTTCCTATGCTTCCTCAGAGGAAGCCTTGCCTGAATGTACTTCAGTGGGCTGGAGGAGCCATGTGATCAGAGCATGCATCCTATTCCTGTGACTTGCCCAGCTCAGTCCAAACACAAGGTGCCCAGGCAGGGCATTCTGGGATTCCTGCTGAGAGCCGAGGGTTGCCGCATGGCTCATGAGC
>NW_022196913.1:49141347-49165621 GCF_008632895.1 Mastomys coucha | reverse complement strand
AGAGAGAAAGAGAGAGAGAGAGAGAGAGAGAGAGAGAGAGAGAGAGAGAGAGAGAGAACTAACTGGGCCTGGTGTGGGCTTTTGAAACCTCAAAACCTACACAATGGCAAATCTCCTCCAACAATGCCACACTTCCTAATCCTTCCTGAAAGTTCCACCAGTGGCAGACCAAGGATTTAAATATATGAACCTAAGGGAGCCATTTTCATCCACACCACCACAGGGTATGTATACATGCCTAGGCAGGCCAGAGGACATCTTTCTCTATCATTCTCTACCATATTTTTGGGGACTAGGTCCCTCACTAAACCTAGAGATCCTTGATTGGCTAGACTGGCTGGCCAATGGGATGCAGAGTGCTTCTGTGCCAGCCACCTCAGCTCTGCGATTATGGATAAGCACAGCCGTGCCTGTTTTTCCACGGGTGCAGGTCCTCGTGCCTGTGTGGCAAACATTTTACGGATGACACCGTCTTCCCAGCACATGCTCCCCTCCCCCTTTTTCATTTTTTGCATTCTGGGACTAGAAATCACAATATAGTCCAAGCTGTCCTTGTGGAACTTAGGGCAATCCTCCTGCCTCAGAATCCCACGTGCTAGTATTGAGGTAGTCAGTGTTTTCTTTAGAACAAAATAAAACACCGCCATTGTCCTGCAAGCCGAAAGGGCTGTTCCTAAGAAGGACTGGTGGTATCATAACAGAAATGTAGAACAGACACCTCCTTGGATAAGAAAGAAAATATGCTTGTTATATGTTTTTTAACACAGATGTGCTTCAGATGTTGCGGCTGTTGTTCGCTGACTGTCTCGGCAGCCATGTTGTAGGAAGTGAGGACACCTGGCTTGCATTACTAGGACTTGTGTTTCTGCTTGTGTTAGCTCACAGGCAGAGGACGTGTGCCTGCTCCTGAAAGCTGCGTTTGATCCTTTCTGGGGATTTTCTGACTGGTGTTTTTCTTGCCTCTTTCCTTGAAGTTGGTATCTTTCTGTGCAGTGACCCAGGTGGGTGTGGTCTCCTTTTACCTAAGCCAGAAGCTCAGACTTTCTGATATACTCAGCATCCAGCCTTCTCTTTGCCAGTCCTACCAAGTGTCACATTTTCTTCAATCACTTAAAAATAATTAGTAATTTAGGTGCGGCAGAATATGAGTCTATGCAAAGGTGGGGGTTTCCCCCTCCCACCCCAAGCTCACCTTTTCTGTTTCTTTCTTGCTTTTATCGACCTGAAAAAAGACAACAGATTCTCTGTGACATCATCCTGTTTATTTTACTGACCACCTCCCCTCGGTGCTAGTTATTACAATGGAAAGATTGTTGAGCCAGTTAACATAGTAACGTTTAGAAAGCTCCAGGCAGCTACTAGTTTTCAATCATATGTAGAAGTTTTTGTTTGTTTGTTTGTTTTGGTTTTTTGAGATAGGGTTTCTCTGTGTAGACCTGGCTGTCCTGGAACTTATTCTGTAGACCAGGCTGGCTTTGAACTCAGAAATCTGCCTGCCTCTGCCTCCCAAGTGCTGGGATTAAAGGTGTGTGCCACCACCACCTAGCTTAGAAGTTTTATAAGAATAATTATGTGTATGTTTTTTTAAGATACACATTTTTAGTTTTTTTTATATATACATGATTATACCTGTTTTTTACTAATTTATTTTATGTGTAAGAGTACACTGTAGCAGTACAGATGGTTGTGAGCCACCATGTGGTTGCTGGGATTTGAACTCAGGACCTTTGGAAGAGCAGTCAGTGCTCTTATCCCCTGAGCCATCTCTCCAGCCCTAGTTTTTTTTTTTTTAATTAAAAAATTAGTTATATGTATATGTGTCATGTGAGTGTAGTGCCGTGGAGATCAGAAGAAGGTATTGAATCTAGAGATGGAGTTACATATGGTTGTGGGTGGGTTCTGGGAACTAAACTTGGGTCTTCTGCTAGAGCAGTACTCTCACTCTTAAACACTGAGCCATGTCTCCAGCCCCCAAACAATTTGTGTTGAGGGGATATAAATGTAAATGATAGATGTAGTCATCTCCTAGCCTTGGAAGTCTGGGTGTATGCATCTGTTGATAGATCTAGGGATACCTGGAGTCTTTTAGTTGTTAACAAATGACCTGCATAGATAATGATAAGGCCATGGGCTCTCTGCGTCTTCCCCAGTCTGGTCTATGACTCTAGTCTTCTGGAGTGGTTGTGCTGTGGAGGGAGATGCCGTCTAACTTAACTCCCATCATGGTGATTTATATCAAAGGAAACTGAGGTGTTACTTTATGGAGGGACGATGTTTATGATGTTACCTAGGGCATCCTCATCTTGGTTTTGTCCTCCTAGAGAACCCTGGGGATCACCTGTGCCTCTCTCATCCTGGATTATGTAGCCCTGTGGTCCACCTTTGGGCCAAGTTGGATGCAGAACTTAAAACCACTTAAGATTCTTCCAAACAGCAGAGACCTCTCACGGTTTGCTACCCGAGGGGAGGCAGAGTGGAAGACTTACGTCAGGTGACTTAACACTCTCCTCAGAGGTAGAAACCTTTCCTAGCATCTGTAAGGCCCCGAGTTCAGGTCTCAGCACCTAGAAAAATATTCTTCATTGGAGATTTCTGTTCTCAGCAAGGTCTGTTGGTTTCTACCCAGTGCCCAGTCTTACTGGTTGTCTATCACTTCCATTCACCCTTTGTTAGTTTTGTACTGATTCTAATCTTTCTGCACTTTCCAATTCTTTATACATTTACCAAGCACAGTGATTTCCTAGGACTAACTCACCATCAAGCTTATAGACTCACACTCATTGAAATAGACACCAAGGAAGGTACTGGGAGCCCAGCTTCCTCTCAATGCTTTGTGGTCTACTGTTTGGAATCTTAGCCCTTAACCAGCATCGGAAAGCGATGGATTTCCTCCGGATAAATGTGGGGTGATCCCTAGAGGAAGTCTTACTCCAGGTGTCAGTGGAGGAGAATGTCCTCTCTCTAATTACACCAGAAACTGGGAAGCAAAAGTAGTCATTAGGAAGCAGAGGGAAAATTGTCAGACAGCTCTAGGCTAAGAGAAGGTCAAGCTGCCACTTTAGTATGTCACTCTAATGACAGTGTGACGATGGCCAAGTTCATGGATGGGTAGGTCCTAGTCATCCCTTCCTCCCTAGCTTTCCAGATCACTCCCTCCGGACCCTCCTCCGGCAGCCTGATCTACCATTATGACTTTGTTACTTTGGCACTTGCCCAGCCAGTAGAATGTGCACCACAACTCATTGACTTCATGTTGTACCATGGTGGCTTCTCAGTGGCACTTCATGTTGGGAGTGAGAGATTGGCAAGTCACATCTCTTTTGTAGGGTGCACTTGTGGGAGGAAAGATTTTGTGTCCTCGCTTACTACCAGGACTCTGCTTGAAGTACCTATAACAAAAAAAAAATAGGCGAACTAGAGAAAAATGTATAGATGTGGTTTCATATAAATTCAGTGGGACACAGGAGCCTTTGGAAGTGAAGACCTGGGGAAATAAGGACACCTGTGAGAAGTATGGTGGGAGAAAGAGAGAATGACCTAATGGTATAAAGTGGGCGGGGCCGGAGGCTCGGCTGGGCATGTCTGTTCAGATTCTCCTCTGGGTCCCTGGGTTTTCAGAGACAAGGGTGGTTTGTTTTTGCTTTCCTTTAGGTGCAGAGAGGTCATCTCTCATTCTCTCCTGGGAGGATTTAATGACCTGCTTCCGGTGAGAGCATGCAAGAGGGAAGGGATGGGGAGGAGAAAAGTGGCTTTCTCACTCCTGATTTCTTAAATGGCTGGAGGCAGAGCTCCTGTTGTTCTTCCTCCCTAAGGCCCAGGTCCTAATCTTCTCTATAAAAATTCTTAAGCTTTGAACAAGACTTCTCTTCTCTGGTATTCTTAAATTTTAAAAAGTAGATATTTGTTTGTGTGGAGGGGTGTGTGTGTGTGCAGGTGTTTGTATGTGCTCCATTAATTTGCTTGTGGAGGTTAGGGAACAAATTGTGAAAGTCTTTCCTTCTTTCCCTCTACCATGTGGGTCCTGAGGATTGAACTCAAGTCATCAGGCTTGGTGGAAAGCACCCTTTCCGGTTAAGCCACCTCACTGGCCCTTCTGGGTTTTTTGTTTTGTTTTGTTTTTGTTTTTGTTCATTTACTGTAGCCACTGCCAATGATGATGAGCTCTTAATGATAAAAGGAAATATGTCTTTTTCATCTTCTACATCCTCAGTGCCAGTACATGCATATGTAATATATAGAGTGGTACTCTAATCTGTTCCAAGTGTCCTAAAACTGTCTTAAGATAGACGAAAGGACATATCATGGGAACCCATTGAGAATGGGACCAAGTCCCAGAGGAGATACAGTTCTAGATTTCAAGAAACCTATGGTCTGAATCAAGAGAAACCAGAGAAGAGAATAGCCACACAGGATGCCAGTGGGAAGCTGGACAGCTACAGTAGACGAAGTAGACACCAGAAGACCAGAGCGGGTCTGATTTCACACCAGCTCTGCTCGGGCAAGCGGTTCCGTTTCCTGAGTCTCATTTTCACCTTTAGTAAAAGGACCAACAGTGGGAAGGCAACTCTTGGTCCCAGCAGAGTGAGGCTCTGAGGAGATGGGAGGGAGGGAGTCAAGAATGCTTTCTCAACAATGTGATGGGTGTCAGGATAAAATGGGACATTTGGGAGCCTTTGGATCTGGCTGGGACTGGTGGGACTGTGCATTCTTCTACCATCTGGTTGAGATAGAATCTGTGGAAGAGTAGGCACTCAGGGAATGTCCACAGAATAAATTAATACATTTGCCTGGAGTCCAGTGACCACAGAGATTATGATGTTCACATGTATGAAATTCTCAAAGAAGAAATAGGAAAAAGTTCAAAAAGAAATTCAGAGGCAACATATTATTAGAGTGTGGACACTGGGGCCAGAGTGGCTATGTTCAAATCCTAGCTTTCTTGTTCTGACAAGATAGTTTAGCAGGTAAATGTGCTTGCCAGCCAGGCTGACGATCTCAGTTTGTTCATGTGGTAGGAGGAGAGATCCAACCTCCAAGCATGTTTATGCCATTGTATGTTTGGTGTATGTCACTCTTTTTTTTTTTTTTTTGTAAATTTTTTTTTAATTTAAAATTTTTATTAAGTGTTTGCAACAAAGAGCTTGCTTTAAATCCCAGGAGAGACTTTGAACTAGGACTGCTGAACATGGTTGGAACTGTGAAGACTTGGGTTAAATGCGTTTTACAATACGGGATGGACATGAACCTTTGGGGGTCAAGAATGGAAGAAAGCTATGGGGTAAACCAGTGTGTCTGGGTATCAAGATGGCAAAGGGTAGACTTGCAGTGATTAATTTTCATTGTCAATTTGGTTATACTTCTAATAATCAGGAATCTGTGTGGAGTACACCTTTGGATGTATCTATGAGAGGCTTTGCAGAGAGTGTAAGCTGTAGGCGGAAAACTCACCTTGAAAGTGGTCAACCCTGCTTCATGGTAGGTTGGCTAGGGACAAAGAGAAAAGGAAAGCTCTTTGCTTTTCATCTATCATGATGCAAAATGTTCCACCATTTCCACCCTTGTTGGCCTGAACCCTATGAAATCAAGAACTACAATAAATCCTTCTTCCCTTAAAAAGATAGGTATGCAATTAGGGAGTCAATTGTAGGGAGCTAGTCAGCCTTTTGTAATCATTCAGGGGCTGTGGCCTGTATAATAACAAGTCAAAAGAATTAATATTGGAGACGAGGGTGTGGCTTAGTGGTAGAATACTTGCCTAGCATGCACAAGGCTCTGAATTTGATCATTCCCTACCTACAATCAATATTAGCACAGTTGATTATGCCCCTTATCTATAAGACAATGCTTATAGAAGGTATAATTGTGTGGTCACTAGCAATGTTTCACAAACTATATTTTGGAGAGGTACTTCACAGATTCCAGAAATGTTTAAAACATTCTATTTCAAAGTAATCTAAGGTATTAAAAGTATGTGCTTGAGCAAGTGCAGTGGCACATGCCTATAATCCTAGTACCTGGGGCTTGAGCAGTGCAGTGGCACATGCCTATAATCCTAGTATCTGGGAGCTTGTGAGAGGGGGAAATCACAGGTTCTAGGACACAATGGGCTACACAGTGAGACAGACAAACAAACAAAGACAAAACAAAACAAAACAAACAACAACAAACTGAGCATGAAGTCGAGTTGCCCAGCAAGGATAGAGTGTGAGTACCCAAGAAGCCACCCCTGAACCAGATTCCTCTCTGAGCCTTCATCAGTCTCTCAAGTTTGCTTTATTTCCTCTTGGTCTGGTCCACACTGTAACTCTTTTGTGTTGTGATAGAAACTCAATGTCTGTGAAAAAACGAGGATTCTGGGGAAAGTGGCTGAGTCTTCCTGAGGCTGGAGCATCTAAGAGGACAGGATGGGAACATCCCTCAATTCCAGTGAGTGAGGGACAGCTCAGAGCAAAAGAAAGCAGAGCAGTGAATATCCCAACACTTCCCAGTTTGGCAGCTAGGGAAGAGACCCAAGAACTAACAGCTCTCAAGCAGCAGATGTTGCAGTTATGTGAGCGACAGAAATAAAGCAGCATTGGGTTTATAGATCAAGGTGTGAAAGACAAATAACAGTCCAGGGAGGAGGAGCTTAACTCCTCTTCTGAGAGAAGCCCTTGCCCAGCGACTTCCTTCTACCAAGTGTAGTATAGAAAGGTGGTGAGAAGAACCACTGTCCAGTGCGCACATCTGCCAAGTGCAGCTGCAGCCAGCGATCAAGGTCAACATCACATTGACCTGTTACAGTGTGGATATAGAGTGCTGCCTTCCTCCCTAGGGTCCTGTGGTCAAGCACTTGGTCCTCAGCTGGTCGTGCTGTACAGGAGAATCTGCAGACCTTTGATAAGGTGGAGTCTTTTTGAGGAATTGGTCCCTGTGTGGGCCTGGTCTGCTTTCTGTTCTGGCTGCTTCCTGATCTGCTTAGATGTGAATAAACAGGCCCAAGTTCCTGCTGCCACATCTGACAGCTGCTCCTGCAACCATGCCTCCCTGGCTAGGATGGAAAGGACACCAACTTGGGATCCAAAATAAAGCTTCCCCTCCTTTATTCTTGATTGTTAAATATTTGGTTATAGTGACAAAGAAGTAACTAATATAGATATAGAAACTGCACGTTACCCATGTGATGTGCAGGCTTCCATCGGTACACGGAAAACAAGCAAATAAAAGAGCAAAGTAGAACAACAAAAACTCAAGCAGGCTCCAATAGAAGGACCTCTCTATCACGACTGACCTGTACTCAAAAGTGCCAAGGCCATCGGAAATAAGCAGAGTCGGATACACTGTCACAGTAAGAACAGCTCAAGACGACACAGTAATGTGATACAATACAGTTCCTGAATAGGATCCTGCAACAGAGAAAGGGCATTGGATAGAAACTGAGTCAGGCTGGAGAGATGGCTCAGAAGTTAAGAACACTTACTGACTGTTCTTGCTGAGGACCTGGGTTCAATTCTTAATACTCACATGTAATTCCAGCTCTAAGATATTCATGTCCTCATCTGACCTCCACAGACATGCATGTGGTATATATACACGCAGGCAAAACCACTCATATACATAAGATGAAAATAGTAAGTCAGAAGAAGAAGAAGAAGGAGAAGAAGAAGAAGAAGAAGAAGAAGAAGAAGAAGAAGAAGAAGAAGAAGAAGAAGAAGAAGAAGAAACAGGAGGAGGAGGAGAAGGAGGAGGAAAAGGAAGAGGAAGAGGAAGAGGAAGAAGAAGATGAAGAAGTAGAAGAAGAAGAAGAGGAGGAGGAGGAGGAGGAGGAGGAGGAGGAGGAGGAGGAGGAAGAAGAAGAAGAAGAAGAAGAAGAAGAAGAAGAAGAAGAAGAAGAAGAAGAAGAAGAAGAAGAAGAAGAAGAAGAGGAGGAGGAGGAGGAGGAGGAGGAGGAGGAGGAGGAGGAGGAAGAAGAAGAAGAAGAAGAAGAAGAAGAAGAAGAAGAAGAAGAAGAAGAAGAAGAAGAAGAAGAAGAAGAAGGAGAAGAAGGAGAAGAGGAGGAGGAAGAGGTGGAGGAGGAAGAAAACTGAATTTGCACAAAAGAAGGCATCCAACTTAATGGTAATGAAAGATCTAAATGAAATATGGGCCTCAATTAATACCAATGTATCTATTAATATCTATTAATAACAAGGGCACTAGAGGAATGTTAATGGTGGGGGATACTGAATGTGGGGTAAGAATACAGGGCATATAGATATCACTGTAGTGTTCTTTAGTTTTATAGAAATGACAGTATTGCCAGGCTGGTAAGATGGCTCAGTGAGTAAAGATGCTTACCTCCAAGCCTGATGACCTGAATTCAAGACCTGGGATTCACATGGTGGAAGGAAAGAACCTAAGAGTCTCCTACAAATGTGTACCTCCTACAATACACTAAATAATACAATAAAAAATTTAAAGAAAGTCAGGCAGTGGTGGCACACTTGGGAGGCAGGGGCAGGTGGATTTCTGAGTTTGAGTCCAGTCTGGTCTACAGAGTGAGTTCCAGGACAGCCAGGGCTACACAGAGAAACCCTGTCTTGAAAAAACAACACCCCCCCCAAAAAAAAACAAAAAAAATTAAAAGAAATTGTTATAAAAGAAATTCCATTAATAGATGAGGAGAAAGTGGGAAGGGGAGAGAAGGGAAAGGGAGGAGGAGCAGGGAGAGGAAGAGCAAGAAGAAAAGGAGAGAAAGAAGGATGGGGAGAGAGGAGGGCAGAAAGAGACCCTGGAAAGCAGCACTGCTCTTGGTGCAGACAGTAACTGAACACTGGAATTTATGACGATCTGGCACAATGCCCCTCTGAGGTCAAAGCTACACCCCTTACCGAATCCACTCCATGGTTATCTTTAGTGACACAGTGTTCCAAGTGCCTTACTTTCATGGCGGATTGTAATTTTCCTCCCCTAGACTTTCCACACACTTTTCCTCTGCCCTCAAATGTTCTGCAAGGGAGAGCCTCAAATTAAATGGACACAAGACAGATTTCAGGAGAACAGATAACTTTTTATTTATGTGAGCACACAGGAGGTCACAGAAGAATGTGACTCAAAGAAACCATTAGGATTTAGGGCACATGTAACATCTTAATCGCAGAAGGGGGTGTGCTTGTGGAGAAACAAATGGCTTTTAGGAAAGATAAGCAGGCCCTGAGGAATAGAGACGGGAGACAGTCTTACGACAGTGCGTGTCTCAAGAGTTTCTCCTGGTCCTGGGTTTCTGTCTGGCAACAAGACTAACTCTGCTCTGATTGTGAAATTCCCAGAGAGGGGGTCTGTCACTATGGAGTTCTTTTGAGAGACTATTAAGTAGGTAAGAAGCATTAGCCAGGTAGGAAGACTCTAGAAGACATCTTCTGTGGATGCTGAGTCTTTAAATGCCACCAAATTAACCCATATTGGCTGTGATCAGCAAGAAACCACTTAGATAGGGTTCCAGAAGGTAAGAATAGATAGAAACTGACCAGGACCCGAACATCTAAGACATCACTGTAATGATTTGAATAGCATCAGGTTAGTCTCACGTCACAATGGATCAGGACCAGTGGAAACAGTGTGGTGGGCATTTGGAGTTCAAATCTTCAGACTCACAGAGTCGGCATGCCTTTTTGGAAGCCTTGTAATTAAGACAGCTTCTGCTAGCATCCACGGGAATAGTAAAACCATGGAATGGAAAGAAATACTGTGGCATAGTACAGCCACAGTGATGTTGAATGTCAGGTGGGAGCTCCAGGGGGCTAAAAGCTGTGTGTGTAAGATGGTCTGAGTGATAGATACTTTTCATTATAAAACTAAAAAGAAAAAGATAGACATATAGTCAACTGAAATGGGATCCATGCCCAGCTCATCCATTCAACTCACTCATCCATCATGGCTGCCCTTCCACACCCTGCATTCAGATCGATTCCTTCCTTTCCTCAAAATAATTATTGCAAAACACAGAAACCCAGTTTGTTTGTGGCTTGCTGCCCTGTCTTTTGATGGCCTCTACAGAGCTGATCTGGGTAATGAGACTGAGTCTCAGACTCTTACCTCTACCATCTTCTCTTTATTTCTGAACAAACCCAGTAACTTTCTCCCAATAGCTATAGTAACTCTCCCAAAGGGAAGGGAGTTCACTCTAGACCTATCTTTCAGGTCAGTGTACACTTGACTTCAAAGAGAGCTATTTCCTTAACACTTTGGCTGGTTCAGGCCGCTCACACCCTCTGGGGGTGTGGAAGCCCAGGATCAAGATGCTTGAAGGCTTAAAAACTTGGAAGCCACTTGGCCAGTACCGTCAAAGTCAAGTGCCTGGCTGAAAAGTAAGCCAAAGGTGATAGCTTTGAAGACAGACACTTTCTCAAAGGTGGAATTCTCTTGATTTTGAAGGCAGTTGCTGAACAATCTTTTAAGTTTAATTTTCTTAATGCATTGTATAAGCTGGGCGTGGTAGTTCATATATATTATCCTAGCACTTGAGAAACTGAAGCAGGTGGATTGCTACAAGTTAGAGAGTAGCCTGGGCCAGATAGAGAGTTCCAGGCTAGGCTAAGCTACATAGTGAGTGTCTAAGAAAATACAAGTAGCCAACTGACCAGCTGGCCAGCCAACCAACCAACCAGCCAAACTATTCAAATAGCGAACCAACTAAACAAAGAATTAACCAACTAACCAACCCACACGCCTACCAACCTAACCAACCCACCCTCCCACCCATCCATCAAACGACCAACCAACCAATAGACAGTAAACAACACAGACTTTACTGTTCTTACAGCTGCTCTGTGGATTCCCATGTGTTCTAGCCTGTCTTGATGTAATCTCTGTCTCCTAGCCTTTCTGATGGATATGGAGATATGCCCTTAGAACTTTCCAGAAAGTTTGTAACGGACTTTTCAATTCAGCCACCAGGCCTGTTGCTTTTTCCAAATGGAAAACTGCACAAGCCCTCTCCTCTCTGCCTTTCTGCCCCTCATCAGCCTGGTTCTCCCTCCCCTGGATCCTTTGGCAACCTTAACCTCCACCCCCAACCCCACTTCAACCCTCCTCCCCCTGCAAGACAGGGACACAATATCCCTCTCTAAAGCAGTAGGAGCAACTGACAAAGGGAACAGTTTCTTAGCTTTTCAGCTGTTTTGTGAGTGGCTATGCATCTGTTGGGATAAACCGCACTCCATATACCATCAAATGGCCAAGAGGCTGAGCTAGGCACCCAGCTCCCACCCCCTTTTCTTTCAAGGGAATGCTAACAATTTTAACAAGGAGTGGGGGAAGGGACAGGCAGAGGGAACCGGTCTCTGACAATTCAGGGTGGCTACCTGACTATGTAACACAGGCTGTGCCTGGGTGGGCTTGGCAGGACAGAGGCTGTTTGGAAGGGGTTTTTCTATTCTTGAACTGTGTGGCTGTTTTAGCTTAATTGTTTTCTTATTCTTTAAGCTTCTTTGTTTGACCCTGGCTGGTAAAGGGACTTCTCTGGGCAAAACAAAATTTGGCATAAGGAGAATAAACAGTGTCCATCTTTTCTGGAATGGGTATGTGGGAGCGTGTACATAAGGCATCTTCTAGTTTTCCTTTCTTTTTAAAAGTCTGTTTATTCATTTTGTGCTGGTGGCAGGTGATGGCTGATAGGCGCTCTGTTTCGCCTGGAGAGGAGCACTTTGGACTGCCTGGTCATGTGCAGAGTGGACGGCAGACATTGCTAAAGGGTAAGGACCGGCTGGCAATAGTGCAGGCAAAACCTTAAAGAAAGTGGTCAAAGGAAGATAAAATACCTCTTTTGTGCACAGCCAAGAATCAGATTCAAATGACAAGATCCCAGGAGGAACTGAATGGCCAAATCCTGGAAACTTTAGCACTTGGCCTCCTCCTCCTCTTCCTCCTCCTCTTTCTTCTTCACATTAAATTTTGTTTTGTTTTGAAGACAGTCTACGTAGCTCAGGCTGGCCTCTGGGGGAGCAAACTCTGGGTTCTCGACTTTTAGCATTTTGTGAGATTCACCCATAATGCTTTTCTCCACTTTCTGGTATTTGTTTTCATAGTTTCTCTCTGTTTATGACTGCTAACCTTGAGTTTTGGTTCAGCATTTGTTCCAAGAGTTTTAACATAAGAATGAAGATAAAAAGTGAGTTGATTTGGAGAGAGTAAGCAATGGATAGAATCTGAAGTGGTGGGAACTTCTCAGGTGCTCTGCGGATGTGTGTGGGGTGGGTTGGGGTGGGGTGGGGAGCGTGGGCTTGGGATGGTCTTTAGTCTTCTATTCTCTAATTATAGCATCCTCTTGTCTCATCCCCCAACACACCCAATCTTAAGGGGGTATTTCCCATTTTGCCCAGCTTGACTTACTGTCTGTTCCTCTTTTTTTTATCTCTCTACCAGTTTCTACTGCTGGGGGATTTCCTTCTATGAGGAGAGGACTTACCCCTTTGTGAGGCATGTCCTTTCTTTTGCAATCTGTTTGCTTGTCGTCTAGTTCGTTATGGAGTGCTGGAGTGAATGAGACCGGTACAACAGTGGGGTCAGGCATGCACTCTCTGCTTGGTCTGATCATTTTAAATGTTTCTTCTAGCTTCTGGACTTGGTGTAGATCATGTTCTTTTCCTCTGTATAACTGTTTGGTCCCCTCCACTAGTGGCCCGGGGTGGACTCTGTTTGACTCATCTCAGCGTTTCATACAGAACCCAGTGAGTATACAGTATGGCTCACAATCTGAGTAACGTGTCAGCCTCGGAATTCAGAGTCATGTAAAGAATAGGAGAATCCATGAAGACACAGGTGGAGCCAGGCCCTGGATTCAACCAATCAATCAATAGACATAGGTAGAGGTTATAGATGCATACACACACACACACACACACACACACACACACACACACACACACATACTCCCCTAAGTGTAAGAAAAACCAAACAAAATTCAGTACTGGCATTTGCCATTCCAAGCTTTAACAGTAGTATTGTGAGAGAGGAGGGCTTACTGATTAACACCAGAGGCCAAGATATGGAGGACTGGCTGCTCTGTCCTAACTCTGTGGGCTGCTGTAGTCTGAGAGCTGCACCAATCCCACTTGACTTACACCAGCGTGCATGCTCTTTCTCTGCCATTCTGTATTTCTGCCCACATTGCTGGGCTTAAGAAAATGTGCATTTGTAAGCTACGCATGACCTAGGCTGTCTCCTGTTGAATCAGATTCTCATTAAAAAAAAAAAAAAAAAGACTGTGGGGGGGTGAGCAAATAGTGAAGCCAGGGACAGTCTATATTTCTTTTAGACCAATGCTTATTTTCTTGGCAGGCAAATGCTTTTTTCTCACCTTTTGACACACTCCTAATGGTCCCATTAAAATACATTTAGCCTTTTCTCCCTCCTCCGTCTGCCAGCACTCCCCGTCATTTGGCGAACGTCAGACAGGTTTTAAGTTCCGAAAAGCAGAGAACAGGCTGAGTTGGAACAGGATCATATGTCCCTGTTCCCCGCTAAAATGTGCACCCTCTCCCATTTTATTGTGCAGTGTCCAGTTGCAGGGGGACCTGGAGGAACTGGGATAACAGGAAGATGTCACTGGCGCTCAAGTCTGTATGATCCCTAAGGAGGCTGAGGATGACTCTTCCACTAGGAGCCCTTCGCAGCACAGGATCTTGACTGTCCTTTTTAAACGTTCCCACGTGGCTCTGTATAGATGCTTGCCAACATTCCTTCCATTTCTCTGAGTAGGTGATTTTCTATCGTGACTAGGGGTGAGTAGTGGTGGTGGGGGTGCTAGGGAGCTTCTCAAATTCCTTTCCCCATCTCCCAGAGTGACACAAGAGTCTTGACAGGAAAACGCCTTTCTCTGCTTGTGGGGAGGTTTGGAGGTTTCAGCAGCCAGGGAGGGGCTTAGAAGGCTGCTGGGCCAGCAGGGCAAAGGGATCCAGTATCCTCCCTGCCCCCCCTCTCTCCTAGAGACCTTCCAGGGGTAGAAACCAAGCCCAGACTCTGAATCAGAGATTTGCGGATAGCCCGAGATGCCCATCATGGTGGCTATGATGGGGATCCACAGAAGCACCCAGAGAGGAGGCTGGTCCAGGGGAGAACAAGAACCAAATGCTCCTATGCTGATGCCTCAGAGCAAAGGAGGGGGGCAGTCTACCCTCTAAGGCAGTAGGTCTCAACATGTGAGTCATGACCTCTTAGGGGCAGAACAACCCTTTCATGGGGGTTGCCTAAGACCATCGGAAAACACAGATTTTTAAATTATGACTCATAACTGTAGTACAACCAATTTATGCTTATCCCGGACTAGCTTACAAATAAATGACACTTAGATTGTGGTTATTTTACTTGGCTTTGACAATTACTGAGGGGGTAACCCCTAATCTACTCTTCTAACTGTTGGACTGGCTACCTCCCCCATGGTGTACTTGCACCATGATACTTGCAGTTTCTCCTGGCTGTGTGCTCATGGTCTATCTCCCTTCATGGCGGCTTCTTTTCTCTTTCTAATGGAGGAGAAACCACCATGGGTTAGGTGAGTCAGGAAAATGTAGCACTGAGGGCTGGCCAATTGGAGTCAAGAGCAGCCCGGATGAACTCCGGGTTATTGATAGGAAAGTAGACTCTAACAGCATAGAGGTCAGAGACCCGCCCAGCTCTTGTGCTGTTTAAGGCTTACTGTAAATTATAAAAAGTTGTGTGTCTTTCATCCGGAAACTAAATGATCAAGGCCTAGAAACCCTGAATTGGGATTAAAAATTTTGACAGCACAAAACAGCAGCAAGATTGCAGTTATGAATTAACAGCAAAAATTATTTTATGGTTGGGGGGTCACCACAACATGAGGGACTGTAGTAAAAGGTCGAAGCATTAGGAAGGTTGAGAACCACTGTTCTAATGGTTGACAGAGCTGGCCTCTTTGATGTTACTTCTTAACTCCATGTCTAAGGGTCTGGGTCCCCAGAAAATACTCAAAACGAGACTATTTCCTTTTGACAAGTTTGAAAAGTGAAAAATCTGGATTTTCATCTTTCTTTCCTTTTCAAGACAGAGTCTCATGTAACTCATGTTGGCTTCAAACACATTGTGTAGCTGAGGCTAGCCTTGAACCTCCGACTCTCCCATCTCTACCCCGGAGAGTGCTGAGTACCTCTAGAGCGGTACAGGCAGGTACCACCACACGGTGCTGGAGATCGAACCCAGAGCTTTGTGTGTGCTCAGCAAGCGCTCTGCCAACTGGGCTGCCTTTCCAGCCCCTGGAAAATAAATCTGAAACGCTTCAGAATCTGAAAGTTTTTAAGAGCTGACATGACTCCACAAGTGGAAAATTCCATGCCTGACCTTATGTGACAGGCTGCAGTTAGAATGTAGGCATGCCAAAAATAATGTAAAAATTACCTTCGGGCTGTGCGTATGAAGTGTATATGAAGCATTAATGTGTTTCATGTTTAGACTTGAGTCCTATCCCCATGATATCTCCATAATGCATGGATATTTTAAAGCTCCTTTAGTCTGAAATGTGTAACACTTCTAGAACCGAATACCTGGGGTAAGGGATGCTGGAGGCACACTGTTGGCATATGGGACACCATGCTCACTGTGCTTGATGCCCGGCACATTGTAGGTTCTTTAGCAGTGCTGGCCTGTATCCCTGCTCCGCCCTACCCCCACCTCCAGTAGCATCTTCCATCTGACCGTGACGAGCAAAAACCATCTCGAGCCATTATAAACATCCCGTCTTGGGCAGAATTAACCCCCAAAGAGCAAAGCGCTGTATTCCGTAGAACATGATACACACTGCTTTCTTTCCCCACCCCCATTTCCAAATTTATACCCACCATTTGGGAAGAGAGAGCAGGTGGGATGTCAAATCATATGTTTTTAATATCTGAATTTCAGCCTCTTTTATTAGATTGAAGCTCACAGGGTTGTCATTCTTTTTGGATGTCAACATGGTTGAATAACAGCAATTTTGTATGGCTCAGCCTAATACGAGCCCATGAAATCAGATTTGTACAATCTCAGTCACGAGGGGCCTCAGGACAGGGTCATGCCCTATAGTGTTTATTAAACACCCTAAGAGGTGTCCCTCTGCAGGGAACTGTATGATTTGAAGAGGGAGGGTGGGGGTGAGGGAAGGAGAGCTAGAGAGTGTGCTGGAAGAAGCCTGAGAACAGAGCCAAGTCACTGGAGAATACAGTCGATCAGGGGGGATGGGGGTAGGTTTACACTTATCCCTGGCTGTGGGAAAGGAAAAATACAATCCCATATGGCAGCAGGCTTTTTGGGAGCAGAGGGGAAGCTGGAAAGGAGACGATGAGACACAAGAGGATGTGGAAGGGAGTGGGCTCACTTGGAGGGAGGCTGCATCCATAAGACTCAAGACTGGATTCTCTTTATGACGTAAGAGGCAGGCAGGAAATGCTGGTAGAACTCGGGGGCAGGACCGGATTTGAAAAACCTATGTTTAGTGTATTCTGAAAACAGAAGCAATGATCAAACATGCTCTGGGCATCTTCTTTTGCCTGGCTGGTCTTCCCAGAGCCTATTCACGTGGCTTGGCAGGAGTCACAGCAAAGTGTGCTATACACAGGCAATGAAGATGGAGAATGAAACCGTATTAATAATTATAATGGGCTGGGATGAAGTTCAGTTGGTAGAGTGCCTGCTTGGCATGCACAAGCCTTGGGGTGGTGGTGCACACCTGTAGTCTCAGCACTGTGGATGGGGAGGCACGAAGGTCAGTCTGGGCTACACATGGAGTCATAGTTTAGCCCGGACACACAAAGTTTGAGTTCCAGGTATTATCATACCTATTTGTGCCAGCAAAAATACTTTTTATCCAAAATGGAGATGCCATCATTCCTTCAGAGAAGCTGTGGGCACTTCCTCACAGCTGTGGCACTGACTTATTTTAGGTTCTGAGTCCTTTGCTCGCCCCTCTTTCTTCCCTTCCTCCTTCTCTTCCTTCCGCCTTTCTCTGCCTTTCTTTCTTTCATGTCTATCTGGCAGTCATGGTATCACAGGGGCTAGTTACCCCTGAAAGGTGGGCTCCCCGTCTTTTTCACCTCTGCTCCTTTCAGGTCTGCCTGAGACATGTCTCAAAACGCCCCTTTGAAAACTGGTCATTAAAACCTGCTTCCCCATTGGCATGTAAAACATCGGTTTGCAATTGGATAGGGTAGAAGACTACCGAGGAGGCAGTGGAGCTGTGTGGGCTTGGAGTCCACGCTTTGGTGACCTGTGAGACAATGTGATGACTCACACAACAGCACAAGTCCCCAGAGGAGACCCGGGGCCCTCAATTCTGCGGTCAGTTTACAGATAGTGCCGCTCAAGAAGATCTCCACATCTGCTGTACCACCAGGCTCCGGCTCAACTCGAACTCAGACTTCAAGGCCGAAGGTGTTCTTTTTCTCCTGAGTTCTCCTAGAACAATGAACTGTAACTCAAGACTGCAAAAGTCTAGAAATCTTGCGTAAAAAAAAAAAAATATGAATTTTACAAATGGTTCCTGCTTCTGGCACCATGCAGTGTCTTCACTGGGTTGCCTCCTCTCACCAGGTCTGGACTCTGTCTTTTTAAAAATTTTGCTATGTAGCCCAGGCTGGCCCAGAACTCACTGTGTAGCTCAGGCTATCCTCCAACTCAGGATCCTCCAACCTCTACTTCTTGAGTGCTGAGATTATAGGTGAGTTGCAAGAGAACCTAGCAGCTTGAGGCTTATTTACAAACCAGGACCTAAATGTAAACTCATTGTTGCTTTCTTAGGATAGCAATCTTCAATCCAACACCCAAATCTACCTATACAGCATTTAGGAGGGAGAGAGGAAGCAAAATATGGAAGAAAGCTACTCAGGTCCTCTTGACTCTGTAGAACGAGTGGTTCAGGATTCTGTCTTTGTTTTCTGATCAACTTGCTTGGTTCCTCATTAGATGGTTGAAATGGTGTCCATACACATCCATAGGTTCAGACACAGACTTACTGGATGCCAGAGGAAGATAAGATTTGAAAAGTGTATGTGTGTGTGTGTGGGGGGGGGGAGTATGTGTGTTTGTGTGTGGGTATGTGTATGTGAGTGCAGGTACCAGTGAGGGTGAATGTCCTGAAGTTGGAGCTCCAAGTGATTATGAGCTGTGAGCTGTCCAACATGGTTGCTCAGAACTGAACTCGGGTCCTCTGCAAGAACTACACATACTTTAAATCACTGCCTAGCCTCTTGCATTTATAATTTTATATGTGCTTTGCATTTTAACAGTGTGTAAACATTAGGTCTTAATTGGACCTAGTGGCTCATGCCAGTAATCCTAGCATTTCAACTTGAAGGCAGAAGGATTCCTATGAGTTTGAGCCCAGCTTGGGCTACATAGTGGGTTTTAGGGTAACTTGGGATAGAGTTATAGTGTGTCTCTTAAAAACAAACCAACAACAAAGGTAAGAAAACCCAAAACTTTAGATATAGTGAAATGTGGGCTTACCCGCATACATACAGCCCTATTTAGGTAAGTGTTCTTATATTTCCACCAAGCCAGTCAAGGGAAAAGCATGAGGCTCAGGAGAGCTGTTGGGGCCAGGAAGATAGATGAAGAAGCAGAATTTCTACATCAGAAGAACCAAAGAGCTGGGGCGATGGTTCAGTGGAGAAGACAGTGGAGAAGATAGCTTAGTGAACAAGCAGGAGGGCCTGAGTCTAAATCCTTAGAGCCTCCAGCTTTGGTGGCAAGCACACCTGTAAGCTCAGTGTTGTGGGGGTCAGAGACAGGTGAGTCACTGGGACTGGATCGCTGTCAGCCTAGCTTTGAGTTCTGTTAAAGACTCTGTATCAAGAGAACAAAGGAGATAGAAATACAGAGAAAGAGAGGGAGGAAAAGGGAGAGAGAAGGGAAGAAAGGGAGGGAAAGAAGGAGATGACCCTCAATAGACAAGAGAACTTCCCCGGAACTGTTTTTACACAGGTCTTTCCATTGCTATGAAGAGACACCATAACCTTAGCAACTCTTCTAGAGGCAAATATTTAATTGGAGCTGGCTTATGGTTGAAAAGATTTATAGTCTGTTATCATAGCAGGAAGCATGGCAGCACGCAGGCAGACATGGTACTGGAGAGGGAGCAGAGAGTACTGCATTTTGATTTGAAGGCAACCAGGGGAGACTGGCATCCTCAGGCAGCTAGGAGGAAGCTCTCTTCTGCAATGGGTGGAGCCTGAGCATAGGAGGAGATCTCCAAAGCCCACCCCTGCAGTGACGCACTTCCTATGCCAAGGCCACACTTCCTAACAGTACCACTCCCTATGGGCCAAGCACATTCAAACCACCACAACACACATGTTCATATAACGCACGCACACACACACACACACACACACACACGCACACGCACACGCACACGCACACGCACACACGCACGCACACGCACATTTTAAGAAACGAAGACCAGAATAATCAAATCAACATGGCGTTCTACTCCCAACTTCACTAGGCCGAATGTGTGTCAGCTCCGTTGTGAAATCCACTTCAACTCTGTTTTCCTCCTTTCAGTAGTGACATGGAGGAAGGTAAGTGAGCTGATGGATGTGTCAGCTCTTCCTGTCTGAAACCACCCTTAGATATTCCACTTAAAAGGAGGGAAGGTTTCTTTTGGCTTACAGTCCACGGTCAGCTCGTCCCACTGCATTGGCTGTGTTGAGAAGGTACATCATGGCAGGAACGTGTTGGAGGAAGCTATTTACCTTGTAGCAGCTGAGAAGCAAAGGAGAACAAAAAGAAGTGATCTTCAAAGATGTCCCCAGTGACCTAGCTTCACAGGTCCCACCTCAATAACTTATATGGGACTTGGGGAACACTTACCAGGACTCTGGCAGTGAGTGGGCATTAGAGAACAGAGCTTGAGAAGGAGCTCTGGGTATGCTAAGACATGGGGAATTTAGGACATATGGATTATATTAATTATACACAATAGGAAGATTAGAGAAAGAACACATGGATCTTCTCCTGGAAGAGGACAACCAAGGGACAGCTTCAAGACTACTGAAGCTGTTGCTGAACCAGACTAGCAGGTTGCAGGGACTTTATGTAACACCAGGTCTGTGTCCAAGTCACACTGGGCCTGAGTGTCCAACTGTCTTCCAGGGTGACAAAGGGCCAAGCTGGAATTGCCCCAGAGCAATTCTGCCTCCATTCACACCCGCTTCCCTTACTGGCGTATGTGTATTTAGAGTGGCCAGCCCACTGCCCCATTCACAAAGGAAGGGCATCCCCTTACCGCCTTTGTTGTGGCTTTAAGTGGACACTATTCTTCTGTGCTTCCTACCTTGAAAGTGCTGACCAGGGTCAATCGAAGGGCTGTCAGACAGCTGCTGTGCCCCAATCTGGTGGCAAACGAGGCCACTGCAGACCCATCCATCAGCCTGGCTGGTGCTTTGAGACTCGCCTGGGTAAAAGGCGGCATGTGGGTGTGGCCCCCACTTGTCCAGCCTCTAGAAGGAATTTGTCCAAAGAGGCCCCGGTGTCCTTATTTCAGCATGACCAGGTCGGTTTGTTTCTCATTCACTCGATAATTGTCTGCTGAAGCCTGGTGAGTCTTCATTCTGGACAGCTAACTTTTGGTGTGGTGGATGTCAAAAAACGATTGCTCAGTCTAGGAAAAAAAGAAAAAGAAAACATTCTTTTCTTCTTCATGTTCTGGGAGCATTCAAGCTTTCAGTATTTTTTTTCAATAGATGATGCTACAACTCCAACAAATAGTAAATAAATGAACAGATAAAAATAAAAAGAAGTATAAGGGACTCCTTGCTTTATAAACGGGAGCCTTAGGTTTCAGTTAACTGCTTCATTTCTGAGAAGGCAATAGCGAGAAGAGAAACTATTGGTCTTCCTAACTAAGGATAGTCATGGCTCCAGCGGTAGGGGTAGGGATATAGCTGTAGCTGCTCAATTTCTCCACCCCCTCTCCCTCTAGAGCAGTGGTTCTCAACCTTCCCAATGCTGTGACCCTTTAATACACTTCCTCATGTTGTGGTGAACCCCCACAACCATAAAATTATTTTTGTTGCTACTGTTATGAATTGTAATGTAAATATCTGATATGCAGGCTATCTGATATGCAACCTCTGTAAATGGTCGTTCGAACCCCAAAAGGAAGGAGCTCCTACTGCTTTAGAATCTTGTGCTCTTGTATCTGTTGCTTGGAAAGAGGTAGGGGAATATAGTCGGCCCGGGAGGTACTGTGCTGACTCCCCCACCTCCCCAGTTTGCCCTGTCTGCACTGAGAACTAGGCTGGGTGGCATGTGTGAGCTCTAGATCTTGGGCAGGCCATATTACTCAGTCACTAGGGAGGACAGAGGTTAACAGAGCAAGGCCTGGGCAGGACATTGCAGGGAGGGCAGTGAATGAACCACACTGGCTGCCTACGTTTTCCAAATGACTCTGGGGGCTGTAGAAGTAATGCATATTTATGATAGAAGTTAGGTAACTTACGACAGTCTTCTGACATTGCATGCTTTCTCCACCAAAAGAAATGAAAATATAATCATGACCATGCTGTTAAAAGAGGACATTGTTTAACCAATGAGAGATCTGCCTGGTTGAAAAGTTTACCGATCTTTAGGAAATATAATAAATCTTTAGCAAATAAAAATTCTAGCTTGTTCCTTTCCCTCAGCTGCTGGGGGATGAACAGATAGCTGGGCTGTAAGAAATAGCCTCAGCTCCCCCTTTGGGTTTCTGCCACTGTCACACTCTCTGAGAGAGGTACCCAGCCACTACTGGGTAACACAAACCAGGAGTCTGAGCCAGAGGCCGGCCTCTGGGGCAGCAAACGCGGAAAGGAGAAACTTCAGCATCTCCTGCTTTATAAAAGGCCCCTCTGAGGGCTCTGCCACCGAAACGTTTTCCTTTGGGATGATGGATTGTGGATGTCTAAACAGGGGTGCTTCCCTCCTAAGCTTCCCTCCCCTCTGCTGGGGATATAGAGAGGGTTTGCTTGAAGGGCCTCCCCTGGCATGGCAGGGGGACAGACAGAGTCCAGGGCACCTCTGTGGGCTCTGCCTGGACTGAGTAGCCCTTTCATTGGGGGGGGGGGGGTCAACACCTTTTATTGTTGCCAGGCCCTTTGGGATTGATCATACTAGCCTGCTTTGAGGTGGGTTAAAGAGGGGATGCATGTGACCCAAGCGCTCCCAGAAGGGATATGGGCTGGACACTGCTTCAGTTCCTCATGAAGGGGATCTGCTAAAAACAAACAAACAAACTGACTAACTAACCAGAAAGCTTGTTAGGCTCAGTTTTGGTGATAGGTAGAATACGATAACTAGAGACAGTTTAAAGCCTTTAGGACGTTCCCACTTAATCTGTTTGTGTCTATGAATCTTCACGTTTTTACATCCTGCCCTTGATTTTTGGTTTCCTTTCTATGAAATTTTCATGAGGTGGCTTCTTTTGAAAAGAAAAATCTTAAATCACACATAATTATGTTTACTCAGACTCTGCTTACTGTATAGCCTGGAAGGACCTGGGAGGGGAAATCAGAGCTGACGGAATGGTCAGAATGGGCCACGGCAGGCATGGTGTGACTCTGGGCTGGGAGTGGCTTTGAGTTGTGCAGTTGCCCTCTGAGCTGGCTGTGTGAGGCTGGGGTTGGCAATAACATTAGTCATTATTGTTAAGATGGTAGGTGGAGAACCTCACAGACTATCTTGTCTGCCCACAAATTTCCTTCTTTTGCTAAAACTATTATCATGCTGCCTATAGAAGTTCAAGCCATGAATGATAAACTCAGAAGTGCGTGGGTGCATTCGTGTGTGTGTGTGTGTGTGTGTGTGTGTGTGTGTGTGTGTGAGAGAGAGAGAGAGAGAGAGAGAGAGAGAGGGCGAGGGAGAGGAAGGGGGGAGAGAGTGGGTACAGCAAAGGGAGGGGGTTCTAGGAAGAATTTTGCTCACATAAATGCCCATGTTCAAACTTTTAAACTCCCTAATCAACTTAGTTAATTAATTTAGAGAGAGGGTCTGGCTCTCTCTCGTGGCTGTGGCTCTGAGTCTCCTGCCCCATCCTGCCCAGCGCTGGGATTACAGGTGTGCACCACCACATCTGACTCAGCCGCTAGACATTTTGTCCAAACTCTAAGCCCTTAAAAACCCTTTCGCTGTAATACCGGCCATGTTGCTAAGTTGGCAGGGACAGCCAGCGAGGCCTTTTAATCCACCTGGCACCTGTCTTGTGCAGAGGCCTGGAAAGGCATGCATGGTCTCATCCTTAAGAAACCTGACTGTCTGCTGGTCCAGGGTGAGTCAGCTAGAGAGCACTGGGAGATGGGTCTCACTGAGTGTCTGGCCCAGAGCTCTGCACATGCATGGAGACCCGTGCGTGATGCCAGGCCCCCGAGGAAAGGGTTAAACGCTGGTGATCAGAAGATGACAGACAACTGTGGGAGATGTAGGTTAATGTAATTGTTATAATTTGTGTGCAGAAAGTGGGGCATATGTCAGGACTTGAAAGAAGGGAGAAGTCGTATAGATTAGAAGAGGGCATTCCAGGTGAATATCTACAGGAGAGGCCCGGGGAACAGAACCTTAGTTGGACCAGAGGGCATGCATTGACAGAGAGTTGTAAGAGAGGAGAGAGGAATTCCAGAAGGGCTGAAAAATCAGCTCGAGTTGAAACTTGGATTAAGGCAGCTTGATAAACCATAAGGGAGCGCCCACTCTTTTGGAGAGAGGGGCTTGCAGATTCATGTTAAATACCTGCTTCCTGGGATCCATGGTGACCTGGAAACAAGCCTGCCAGCAGATCTCTGAGGGAGTTCCTAGGTGACGTGCTAATTGAGGTGGGAAGATTCATCATAAATGTGGGTGGCATTATCCCCATGGGTTGGTGTCCCAAGCTGAATTAAAAGGGCAAAGTCCCTTGTTGCTGTCATCAAATCCTAACAATTTACCTAATATCTTAATATCTAATTTAAATATTAAAAATCCCAAATCCTCTAAAATCACCCCCTCCGGGCCCCCAGCACCCCCATGGTATCTTGAGTGGAAACTTTCCACACCTGGCCTCAGGCTATCTGTTGGAGTCCAGCTGTAAGCATGCTGGGGGAAAGCTGTATAAAAATACCTACAGGCTATGCATAAAAGGTTTATATAAAACCTAAGTGGCCAAGTGAGGTGGCTCACACCTGTGACTAACTCAGGCCTTGGGCAGCAGAGCCAGGAAAGCATTTTCTGCCGTTCTGTGCACCTGTCTATTGTGTTCTCTGTGGGGGAACGATTCTTAACTTTTATTAAGTTCAATTTGTATATTTCCTCCCCT
>NW_022196913.1:49141103-49141331 GCF_008632895.1 Mastomys coucha | reverse complement strand
CCCCCCCCCCCGCTCCCACCCCCCGGCTATGCTTTGGGGATGTACCTAAGAAATCAACTTCAAATCAAGGTTTAGAAGATGTCTTATTTTCTTCTACAAATTGCTGTTTTACAATATTTTTTTTTAGATATTTTCTTTATTTACTTTATTTACTTTTATTTATTTTCTTTATTTCTCCATTCCCAGTTTCCCCTCCAAAAAACAAAGAAACAAACAAAAACAACAAAA
>NW_022196913.1:49036975-49139650 GCF_008632895.1 Mastomys coucha | reverse complement strand
AAGGGGCAGACAAGGACGCTGATCCTCCTCTGTCACTCGGAAGTTGAGAGGATCCTGTCCCTGCCGCCCTGCGGCTCCCCTGGGAATCGTGGGGCCTGTGCCTCCCAGCTGGCTGCTCTGGTCTCAGAAACTCACCCGAGAGAAAATTGCTGTTTTACAATTTTTACAAGTGGAGCTTTGATCTGCTTTGAGTTAATATTTGGGTTTTTTGGTTTTTTTTTTGTTAGAGACAGGATTTCTTTGTGTATGTAGCCCTGGCTGTTCTGGAACTCACTCTGTAGAGCAGGCTGGCCTTAAACTCACAGAGATCTGTCTGCCTCTGCCTCCCAAGTGCTGTGGGATTAAAGGTACAAGCCACCATTGCTCATCTCAAGTTAACCTTTACATATGATGTCAAGGGTCCAACTTTATTCTTATGTGTATATTTAATTCTTCTAAAGTCTACTATTGCCCTTTTGCTATCGAATGATCTTACACTTTGCTGAAAACTACCCAACTGTATGGGCAAAGGTTTATTTCTGGCTCTGGTCTGTTTTATTGTTGGGTCTTTATGTCTGTAGCCTGCACCATGATGGTCTGATTACAGTATTGTGACAAACCTTTGAATGAGAAAGTTTGAAACCTCTAAGTTGCTTCTCCCTTTTCAAGATCTTTCTGTTAGCCACTGCTGTTCTAAGACCCTGGTGACCCATCAGCCATAAAAATAAAGATATTTGAGCTTTTAATATTTCAAAGCTCAGGCCTTATCTGGGTAGGCTCTCAACTAGCTTATTTAAGCTAACCTGACCACATTGCCCCATCCAACCCCGTGACTAGCTATACCTTCAGACCCAGAGTCACATTTGTCTCCTTTCATGTCTCCTGGTGAAGAGCCCTTCTTTTTTTCTACTTTCCAGAGTCCAGTTCTCCCTACCAGGAAGTCCCGCCTCCCACTTCCTTCCATTTTCAGCTATTAGTTGTTAGTCTTTATTCTATAAAAAGCCATATTCCAGTCTGAACCAGTCAGCAGCAAGAGAACTCGCAGTCCATCTCTTTGGGTTACCCTTTGGGTGGAATGAGGGCTACTTGGTAACTCTCAGAGCAGCTTGTTTTTTAACACGATAATCTCAGAGAATCATCTTTTGGGCAGGTGAGGAAGGACAAACACTCATGTACAGAAAGCTGGTAATGGGTTCCTGAGAGGACAATACCAAGTATTCTGTTAGCATTAAATCACTGCCAGATCAGCAACTGACAACTGATTATACAGAGACACACCTTAAAACTATGTGAATGAATATCATATCTACACACTGCTTCTTGAGAGTCTATATAAATTTTAGGGTGGATTTTCTGTTTCTGAAAAACAAAAGCCACTGAGGGTGTTGATGGAGAAGCGTTCAATCCATAGACCATTTTAGGTAGTGCGGCTAGCTTGACAGTCTTGTCTTATAATTCATGAAAATAAATGTCTATTTCTTTCTGTGTTCTTTTGTTTCTTTTAGCAATGTTTGCTTGTTTTCATTTTACACATCATTTTCCTTTTTGGTTAAGATCTTTTCTAAGTAGTTTATTCTTTTTGATGTGATTGTAAATGGAATTGTTTCTGTAATCAACACTGACATCTTGGCCTTCCATGATGGCCAAGTCTCCCTTTTCCAGAGACTAGATGGTACTAATTAGGACAAGAGTCCAGGCCATTCAGAGGGTCATGTTTGTCCTAAGAAGGGACAGCTACTCTGAATCTGCTGAGGAAGGAGTCAGGTCTAATTTAGAGCACATCTGGGGTTGCTCAAGGTCTTTGAGCTTTATAGACTCATTATTTCGTATGCTTTATGGGAGCCCAAGGACCAAACGCTTCCTCCCGAGTACTACAGGCAAAGAGATGAGAAATGTCACAGCTGTTGGGAAGTCAGTAGGGTGGGTTAGTTTTGGTCTGTTTTTAAATTTTATTTTTATCATTATTATTATTATTATTATCACTTAGTGCTCACAAGTTCAAAGGCAACCCTCTAGAGCTGGTTGTCCCTTCCTACCACGGGTTCTGGGAATCAAACTCAGGCTTTCAGCCTTGGCAGCAAACTCCTTTACCCACTAAACAAAAACTGCAGGAGGAGAATAATACAACGTCTGCTCTGAGCTTTTTCTCCCTCTATCCTGTTTTTGGACATGTTTCTACCTTAGACCTTTCCCAGAGTGCCCCAACTTTTGCCTCCTTAACAGAATGCACAGACCCCACTGAGTAAGTTGCTGGGCAAAAGCAAACTTGCACTGAAAAAAAATCTTACAAATCAAGAAGAGGTGGAGTCAGGCCAACAGGGTGGTAGCATCATAACCTGAACGTGGTGACAGGAACCAGTCTAATGCTGGTGACATCAAGAATTCATAAATTGCTGGGTATGAGAACACATGCCTTTAATCCCTACACTCAGGAGGCAGAGGCAGATCTCTGAGGTCAAGGCTAACCTGGTCTACATAATGAATTCTACATACAGGGACTGTCTTTAAAAAAATTATAAGCTGTCAATGTTTCTTTGTTGTTGTTGTCGTTTTGTATTTTTGTTTTGGAAGCAGAGTCTCATTCTGCATCTCAGTTTGGCTTGAGACTCATTATGTAGCCCATTGAACTGGTGGCAATCCTCCTGCCTCAGCCTCTTGACTATGAGGACTGCAAGTGTGAGTCATTGGTTGGTTGTTTTGCTTAAACCTGGGATTGATTTGGTGGAAGATGGAGCAGGAACAGAAGGGAGAAGGAGCAGATGGCACAGAGGTGAGGCAATCTTCTGGCCCTTGAGGTGCCCAAGATGTGCGGTCAAGCCCACGTTAGCAGCCTATCACAGGTCTTAGGAGGGCAGGGCTGGGACCACTAACCTCTGTTGTTGACTCTTTTTAACCTTAGGCTTTTAGTGGGCCTGGGGTTAGAAGAGGCTGATCCAGGGACTGCATGGCTGTGAAACCCCAGGAGCTGCTCTTTGCTGGAAATTAGGACGATTTTTCTATATCACTGCAGACCCACTACTGGAGGACCCGAGGCTGCTTGGATGAGAAATGGTTAGGCATGGGGCAGCAGGATCATGATGTCTTCGGGCCAACCTCATAGGCCATGCCTGTGGACATATGTCAGAAGCCACCCCTGTGACCGCAACAGCAGGGGTCAGACCCTGTTGATAACCTCGTCTATTGGGGAAGGCGTAGGAGGCACAGAAAGAGAGGGCCTCACCTTTTTTTCAGCACTGTGGTGAATGGGGCTTGGCACCCTCAGGACCTGGTTTCTGCTTTTTGTCCGCAGCTCCACAGAGCTGTCTGCAAAGAGAATTTGATACAAAGTCTACAAACACTGCACTGGAAAAAGGCACATTTTTATCTCCCTCTCCAGAACCTCTGAGAGAGCAGAGCTTGGTGGCTTGCCAAACTGACTTTACTCCTTCCATGTGATAGAGAGTGTACACTGTGGGCTAGCATCCTCCTGTCCTATTGATCCAGGTGGGAAAGGATAGAGGGCTAGAGGAGAACGATTGCCAAGCACCCCATTAGACAATGGGCTAAGAACACAAATAGACTTAGGTAGAGTGAGAGGAGGACAAAAAGAAAAACAAACAAACAAACAAACAAAAGTAAAGGTAAAAACTTCTTCCTACTTCCTGATTCTTCCTGTGTACCTAATCTGGTGTGGGCGGAGAGCGCAGGCACTGATTACTGTCTGGGGGCCTCTGATTATAAACCCACGTGTGGAAAGAGTAGGATCAAGGGACTCTGAAGTTACTAAAGCTTCTCTCCTTCCTTGCCACCTGCTCCTCTTTCCCTAGCCAGTGAGGTCTAAGGGCTCTCTTCTTTAATCTTTGTTGACTGCTAATCCCTGTTTCATTAGGGTGGAGGACTTGCTCTGAAAATTATGGGGTGGGGACAAAATTCCTTAGCATCCTGTCACTGAGTAGGGGCTGTCGTCCCTAAAATGTCAACGATCCAAGGATCAGATCTTTCTACATACCCTCCTACACCTCATATTCCTGCCACACAGATGTTACATTTCACAGCCACCCTTGAACTGCTGGGTTTGTGTGTGTGTGTGTGTGTGTGTGTGTGTGTGTGTGTGTGTGTGTGTGAGTGCACACGTGCATTGTGTGTGTTGTCTCCAACTTCATTGTCTCATTGAGTGAAATGAGAACTAATCCCAGAATCCTCCCATTCCGAGTATTTTTACCACTCTGACATCATCTTGCAGACTTCATCTCGATGTGCAGCCAGGCCCCCTAAGGGCATGGCAGGCACTAATATGAGGTTACCATTACCACCCTCCAGGGGCATTCAAAGTGACTGTCTTAAGGGTTTCTGGCCAAGAGTCAACAGACCTCCTCAATTGATACCCAGAGGCAGACAATACAGAGACCACAGTACCACCCAAACTCTGACAGCAGAGTCCAACTGCTAAGCTTTGATAATAGGCTGAACAGAGGATGTGGCAGCTTCCACTTCCTGACTGGAGCCTCTAGCATTGTTGTGCCAGGCAACAGCTGCTTGGTATCAAGGCAAGGCCAGACTCCAGCTGGGGAGGGGAGTGTTTGCCATTTAGATGTATAGGGGCAACTTCTGCTGGTGGCGTAGGCTCATTCTCCACGCACAGGCTGTCGCAAGGCTAACACAGGTGTTAAAACGATAGAGCTCAGGTGTGGGAGATGGCCAAGCAGGTAAGCGGCTCAAAACACACAGTAGAAGGAGAGAACTGTGACCTCTGACCTTCATGTATGCATCTTGGCATGCCTCCCACGCCTAAAGATAAATAAAACTGAATTAAAATGTTAGCGTGTAAGGAAGCAGAACATGATTCTAATTTTCCAGGTGAGACATAGATGTTACTGTGGATAGTCAGGCTTGTCTGCACGTCCTACCAACAGTCACACACCTCATGTGCTTTCCGGTCCTTTTTCCTTCTTTCATAAATAGAAGGTAGGAGGGAAAATATATGTGTATGCATTAATATGTATGAATGTAATAATTCATTGCGGTGGTAGGAATCGCACCTAGTGCCTTTTCCCCCTCTTTCTTTCTTTCTTTCTTTCTTCCTTCCTTCCTTCCTTCCTTTCTTTTTTTAAGATTTATTTATTTAAGTACACTGTCACCATCTTCAGACACACACCAGAAGAGGGCATTGAATCTCATTACAGATAGTTGTGAGCCACTATGTGGTTGCTGGAAGTTGAACTCAGGACCTCTGGAAAAGCAGTCAGTGCTCTTAACTGCTGAGCCATCTCTCTAGCCCTGCACTTAGTGCCTTATGCATGGCAAGCATGCATTTTTCTGCAAACCCGCATCTTTGATTTCCATATTGGACATTTATGAAATCAGTTTGTCTCATTATTAACTTTAATGATTTTCTTGTGTTTGTAAAGCTGGACTTTTCAATGGCGCTTTGCTTGCCCAGAGTGTGTGTGGCCCTTGGTTCCATCCTTGGCACCAAAATGAACATGTTTTTAGAATGAGTGGGTATTATGTAGAGTCATACGGCAAGCTCTACAGTTTTATATAAACTTTTTTACCCATCTGTTTTTGCATCTTTAGGTGTCTCTCAAGTTATGACCACAGTGAAAATCGTGCTTGTTTTCTTTCTTTCTTTCTTTCTTTTTTTTTTTTTTTAAAAGTGCTTCTCTTTTAATGAAACAAGTCTGAAAGATGTACAGTCAGGCTCACGTTGTGCAGTTCACAAGCATGGAAAAAAAAACAAACAAACAGAAGGACAGAGTTCCAACACAAGAAGCTAACCCAAGACCAGGCTGGACTTGCCGCCAGGGGGGTTTCTCCTGGATGGCACTGGGGCCGGAGCCATTGGGCTGGGCACAGGAGCAGCCGGCACTGGCTTCTCTTCCATCTGGGCCAGGTTGGCTTGGAAGTCTGTGTCCACATTTTCATGTATATCACCTTCTCCCTTGAAGTCTAAGAAATCTCCAGAGCTTGCTTCAGAAGAGTTACTTCTCTGTGTTCCGGATGGCTCCAAATCTTCCCTGCCACCACTAGACTTGGCGCCTGCTGACTTGGCCCAAGATGGGGGGTTCTCTTCAGGTGTCCCAAAGATGTTAGAAGCCATCTTGTTCTTCCTCACAGGCTGTTCTGTTGGCTCATCTAAGCCTAATAAAAAGTTGGACCCACCACCTGGAGGCCACAAAACCTGGGAGTTGTTCCTGCTGTTAGGGTCCACACCCTTGAAAGTGATGGTAGTGGTCATGACACCAAGGGGTGAGGTAGGCTGGCCCTGAAAACTCCGAGGGGGCTAGGACCAACCGGCGCAGACAACTCCACAAGCTCAACCATCCAGGCTCCAGGAGCTTCTGCCCTCGTGCTTGTTTTCTAACTTTATTATTCACATGTATGGTCATCTTGTTAGCATGAACCTTTTTGTCTCCTTCGTTTATTTCTGTCAGTGGAGAGTTAGGGATTACTTTTCCTTCAATGGTTTATAGTCAGTTACTCCACTATTTATTTGGTTGTTCAAATTATCTCATGCTTTATTGATATAACTCCCATCTAGGTGGTTCCTGCTGAGTTTTCTTAAGTCTATAGGCTTTGTGATCATTTGCACAGAGAAGAACCTGTACCTTTGAAGAGAATGGCTGGATGTTTTGACAAATAGTCATAATTGTGTAACCACCATGACCATAGTCAAGGGGAATGAGTCTATTGGCTAAGAGACCATCCCTGTGTCTCATTGAGACCGGTTTCCTCCATGGAAATCTGGTTCTGGCTGAGACCGGTTTCCTCCATGGAAATCATGGTTCTGGCTGTCTGTGTTTTGACTCTTGTTTCTAGCTTTACCCTTTCAGAATATTTTCGATGGTGTTTTAGCTCCGTAGTAGAGCCCTTTGCATAGTGTGCTGAAAGAAGAGCACGGCTTCCTTCTCTCACTCCTCAGCACTGAGAAAAAATGGGAAGAGAAGGGAGTAGGGGGTGGGGGTGGAGGTATGATCAGGTGCCAAACTCCAACGCACGTCACTTAAGCGTCAGAACTGTACGATACACAGTTGCTGTGGCATGATGTATGTCCTCTGGACCCTGCTGTCTCTGGATGTCCTGTCACAGGACACAGGGCAGTAGGAAAGGGTTCTTCCCAGTTCCTAGTCCCCACTCCTGGGCATTTGGTGGTGTTTCCTAGTATATGCTTCTGGACTCCACCTGCCCTTCCGACTCTCCAGAGTGGGCTGGATTGTACTCTTCTAATTGGAAAGAGTTTTCCCAGGGGCCGAGGACGAGGACCAGTGCTACCGGGCTACACAGAGTTTCTCAGGAGACTTACTGAAGAGATAAGAACAATCTCAAATTACTGCATTGACTTCCTGTAAATAGAGGCTTCTAAAGGGCTAACAATAGCTTCAAAAGTTAAAAACTAGCTAAAAGGCCCCCTTGTAGGCTGTCTTCCCAAACTTAACCAAGCTCCTACTGAGTTTCTTAGAAGAAAAGAATTTCTTTTGTTTGTCAAATTACTTTTCACGTATACTGAAAAACAACCAAACCAAACCAAACCAAACCAAACCAAACCAAGCCATGCCAAACCAAACTACTACCACAAAAAAAGAGAGAAACTTGAGAATATCCTCTGCTAGATTTAAAAATATAGCAATTTCTGGACTCTAAGTTAAAGAGTGAAAAGCATTATATAAATTCCAGCCATTGCCACTATTCATAGTGATGTGAGACCCAGCCCATCATACCTTTCGTGGATTAAAGACTTAAACAAAGAGGTGATTGTAGTACTGGGGGATTCATAGTTTTGAAGGGCTCTATTTTTTTGGAGAACTTTGATTGATATTTTTTGATAATCTCAGTTTCCCCCAGCACTTGATGCAGCTCTTTTGGGGGTGCGGGGAGTAATATTGCCTTAGAACTAAGATAGGGAGTTTGAAGATACATGTCTGTGATATGTTGATGGAAGGTATATATTATTATTTATATTATGGTATATATAGTATATATAATATACATAATTATAGCCTTCTAGTTGGGGAGAAGGGCAATGAGAACAAGGTGTGAAAATACCATAATAATACCCATGACTTTGTATACTAATTTTAAAAACTGATTAAAAATTCCTCCTGTTATTTTCTTAGTCTTTTGAGATGGACAAATGAGAATATATGAAACTGGGAGGTTTGTTCACTTTATTCTTCAGTGTGAGTCTGTGTGTACGTGCATGTGTGTAGGGGGTGGGGGCTAGAGGTTAACCTTGGGAGTCATTCCTCAGGCATCAAGTCATCCGTCATCCTAGGTTTTTGAGATCTCATTGGCTTGGACTCCGTGGCTAGTCTAGGTTTGTCTGTGATTCCTTAGCACAAGTTTTCTAAATGTGGGTTCTGGGGTAGACCTTGGACCCTCATGTTTTCTTGGCAAGCACTGTACTGACTGAGCCATTTCCCCAGCACAAAGCTGTGTGACATTTTTCTCACTGCTCTGGGGACTGGGAAGTCGGGGCCTTGCTGATCTGGTCTCTGGCCATGTCGCCTGGTTGCTACACAGAGCTGTCCCCTAATAGGGGCAGAAGGAGGAAGGGTAGAAGGAGCCTAGAAAAAGTATGCCACTCTGCTTACAGGACCTCGTCAATTCTTCACGTGCCCCAGGGATGAAGAAGTTCCAACACGAGAATGCTGATGTTCAGCCCATAATTAACAATTACTAGGAAACACGATCTAAACTTTTGATGCCATCCTGGTCTTGCCAAGCAAGTTCACCAGAAGGTTAATCCTTCGCATTATGTGCTTTCTGTGTTGTTGGTTAGCTTGAGGAAGCTGCCGTGAAGTAACGTATACACATTTAAACTTCTGGTCGTTAGAGACTCAATTGGTTTCTGGTGGTGTATGGAAAGGAGCACCGTCGGGCTGAGTGGACCTTTACGACCTTTGGCTCATTACCCAGTGTGATTTCTACCAGAGGAAACTTTGCACACCTGCTTTGACTGACTGGGCACTTTGGGACTTTGGATTCTCCTCTGAAACAGCTCTAGCATTGTGACTGCTTCCTTTTGGATAAGTACCACACATTTGTTTATTTATTCTTTTAGAGTCAAGGCTTTACTATGCAGCCCCAGCTGGCTTCAGAGTGGAGCTGCTCCAGCCTCCCTGTACCCATGGTGTCATAGGCATGTATTAGCGTGTTAGCATGCCTGGATCCCATTAACTTTAATACATGCTTTGCCCTGTCAAATGTTAGCTTTTAAAACTTTTTTAAAATGATATATCTTGTTTATTTCATCTTCAGTATTCAGATAAGTATGCTGGTCTTGATTATAAGTGACTTTTGACCTGATAGTTTATTTTTGAGACAGGTCTTGCTCTGTATACCCCGCTGGCTTCCAGCTTGCAGCCCTTGCCTCTACTTTCTGAGTCCTGGGATTATAGGCATGCACTGCTATTTCCAGCTTTCTGGTATTTCCTTATTGCAATTGCTAACTCTATGAGTTAAATACTCTTTTCATACATGACCATAGATTTTCAAGCTATTCTTACTATAGGCCATATTAGTCTATATGAATAACATGTATAAACGCTTCTAATCCTGCTTATGGTCCCCACATTGAAATGACAAAACTAAGGCACAAATAATTTAACTAAAGTCTAGCCACACAGTAGGTGGCGAAATGGCGTCCAAAAGTGAGCGATCTGGAGCCAGCCTCTTAACTGTATAACATATGTCTCTAATTGAGCCAGCTCCCTGCCAGAGCCCTAACACACCCTGGGCCGGAGAATCGAGGGTGAAAATAGAGTGCTTTATTACTGGAAACATAATAAACTCTCCAGGGAAAGCTTTCTCAAGGGCTTGGCAGTAAGACTGAAGTCACCGTGGCTTTTGAGGCTCCCTTCTTTCTCTTGAAAGAGCTGAGCCTCTAATGCACAAGGGGCTTCAGTGTGCTGGACGCTAAGAAAATGCAGGAGAGCAACAGGCAGGGAGCAGGAGGCTTCCTGGAAGCAGGAAGAATAGGGTTGGAAGGATTCAGGGACGGCTAGGGGCGGAGATAGGACAGGTGCTTTTGTCTTTGAGGCCTAGGCAGCAGGATAGCATGTCCTCTACCCCTCTTTTAAGTCTTCTGTATTGGTGGGGCATGAAGAAGGAAGATGAAAATACATTCGGCAAAAAATGCCTAACTCAATAAACACTGCCTAACCTATGGCCAGGATGGAGAAGTGAAGCATCAGGCTGGGGAGAGGGTCTTGCCACCAAGCCTGGTGGGGAGATGTGCGCTCCTTCTTCTTTCCTCTTTTCTTTTTCACTGTCAGGATCTCCTGTTTTGTTTTGCTTTGTGACAAGATCTCACCCAAGCTTGTCTCACTCACTGCTGGCAGCCTTGTTTGTGTAGGACAGGATTACAAATGCGAGCCACCTTCTGGGAGTTTCGCGCTTTCTCCTACATATTGCATCTTTCACAGTTTCAGGCTCAAGGTTTTTATCCCTCCTCTTGTGGGGGAAGTGACAATCCTTCATTCATTGTGGCATAATATTCCCAGGGGAATAACATTGCTCTGTTGTTGATAAGCGCTGGGGTATTTTCCATTTGGGCCTTTCTCTCTCTAAGAACTCTTATAAATACAGGGTGAGGGGACTTGAGGGCCTTATACCGATGGGCCTAGGAACAAATGTTTAGCATTCTGGCCTTTGGACTCACAGCTAACTCTTTGGAAAGACAGAACACTATAAAGTGTGAGCAAAACACTGACTGATGTGTGAGGGGGGTTGTAAATCTGCTTTTATTTTTTCCCTCACTGCCTGGAGAGATCTGGAAACTGTGGGTTAAAAAGTTTGGGAACCATATATGAAACACCTAAGCTGGCACCACACTGGCATTCCATAAGTGGAAAGCTAGCCACATACCGTGTAGCCATTAACTTTGGATTTATTTTATTTTATGTATTAGTATTGCAGGGGTGGGGAAGGGCCCACAGCATGCTGCGTGTCTGGAAGCCTGAGGATGAGTCTGTGGAGTGTGTTCTCTTTTACTTTTATTTGGGTTCTGGGGATTGAACTCAGGTCATCAGGTTTGGGCAGCAAGCTTGTTTACTTACTGAGCCACCTTGCTGGCCCACGATTAGCTTTAAGATTCTGTAGTTAGGAGCAAGAGGCAAATGGAGGAGGAAGTTACCCAGAGCACAGCTGTGTGCTGGTGAGTGTTCTTACTGGAGACCCCAAAGGCCTTTTTCTGGTCTGTTTAACTGTTATAATGCAATGCCACAGGCTAGGTGGCTCCTGGAGGACAAAAATGTGTTTTTCATAGTTAGAACAAATCTGCTAGCAGTGGTGTCTGGCAAGAACGTGCTTCATAGTTTATATGTGGCATTTCTCATGGTGCTCTCACATGGTGGGAGGCAGAGAGAGCTCCCTTTCTTTTTTTTGGACCAATTGCACCCCATTTTCATATCCCTGTCACTTCAAAATATCCCTACTTCCTGAAATGATCCCTTGGGTGGAAAGCATAGGAATTTAATATATGAATGCTGGGTTCAAATATCCAGCTCATAGCAGGCCCACAGCAGATCTGAACCCTTCAAGCACAGGAGAAAGGCAACGAGAGCCCTGGAGAAAGTTCTACCCACTCCCGTTGCTTTCAAGATGCATACATGGAAGCTTTAGGTCAGAAAGACAGGACCAGGCCTCCTCATCAGAGAAGAGAAGGGATACACCTCCCCCAGGGATGCTGCTGAGGATAGGCACACCTCAGGGCATGTGTGCCAGTGAAAAGGATTGTGTTGGAACCAGGGTTAGGAATAGCCCAGGACTTTAGGTTCTTCCTAGACGACTTTGTTCTCCAAGTTGGAAGGAGAGCTGCTTGTGACGCTGGCATCTCAGTTCACTGCCAGAGAGGGACAACCTCTCATCCATTGTTCCTAAAACCCAGAGAAGATGTTCATTGGTCTGGTTGGCCTATATACTCCTCTTAGAAGGGATGGTAGTATCTGTTTTAATATTCTTTAGAATTATATTTCTCTTTGGAGTGAGGTGAGCAGTTGAGAGATGTGTGTGTGTGTGAGAGAGAGAGAGAGAGAGAGAGAGGAAGAGAGGAAGAGAGGGAGAGAGGGAGAGAGAGGGAGAGAGAGGAGCCTCAGAGGAAACTGCTAGGCATCCACCGTTTGTGCTCTGGGTTGTAAGTAACACATTCAGTCTTAAACTGATCTAAACAATGGAGGCAAATTGCTGATCATAGCCCTTAAAAAGTTTAAGGGACATTCTGGCTTCAGGAGCATTTGATCTGGGTTTCACCAGACATGACAACAAGACAGAGAGCCAAACCCAAAATCACTGTGGTACACGCCTGACAATATTGTCAGAATGGGAGGGAGCAGGTCAGGAGGCTACTCAGAGTTCCCACAACAGTGCCACAGGTCAGGTGGCTTATCAGCACCACCACAGTGACCCATTCTTGCCCTCTTCACCAGAGCCTTGTATTTTATATACGGTCTTGCTACATAACTCAAGTGGGCCTGGAATTACTATATAGTCAAACCTGAACGTAAATTCTTGATCCTCCTCCCTCAGTCTCTTCCTAAACCATTTCCTAGTCCTTATCTCCTGTTATTGTTGTTTCATTGTCCTCTTCCTCCTCTTCTTCCTCCTCCTCATTGCTACCCCCCCCCCCCCCCCCCGCCTCCTCTGTGTCTTTCTGTGTCTCTATGTGTGTTTGTGTGCCCCACCTCCTCTGTGTCTTTCTGTGTCTCTATGTGTGTTTGTGTGCCCCCCTCCTCTGTGTCTTTCTGTGTCTCTATGTGTGTTTGTGTGCCCCCTTCCTCTGTGTCTTCCTGTGTCTCTATGTGTGTTTGTGTGCACCCCCTCCTCTGTGTCTTCCTGTGTCTCTATGTGTGTTTGTGTGCACCCTGCCTCCTCTGTGTCTTTCTGTGTCTCTATGTGTGTTTGTGTGCCCCACCTCCTCTGTGTCTTTCTGTGTCTCTATGTGTGTTTGTGTGCAGGTACACTTGGAGGCCAGGAGAACCTTGGGTGCTATTCTTCAGATGTGATTGACATTGTTCTTTGAGTCTAGCTTGGAACTTGTCCAGTGGGCCAGGGTAGATCCATTTGTTTTTGTCCCCTTGGTCTGGTATTACAGGCATGCTCCATCATGCCTGTTTTTGAATTTTTTTGTTGTGAGACAGGGTCTCCTTATATAGCTCTGGCTATTCTGAAATTCCCCTTTAAGACTAGACTGGCCTTGAACTCACAGAAGATCGTGCCTGTCTCTGCCTCCTGAATGCTAGAGTAAAGGTATGGGCCACCCATTTGAGCCATTTGCTTATTTTTTTAATGTGGGCTCTGGTCCTTGGACTCTGATAAGCACTTTACCAATGGAGCTATCTCCCTAGTCCCTAATTTTTCTCTTCAGGGAAATTACTGTTCACAATTAGTCCACCCCCTGAATACAGTGTTGCAGGAGAGGTCTCATCCATGAAGGATCGAGGGAGCTGTGAGTTGCGCACCTACAGAGTTGTTGCTAGAGAGGGGTCTCCTGGCTAGGGGCAATTGCAATTTTCATTACTAATTGGTTTTCACAAACCATCCCAGTTGTATGATTTGTAGCACAGGGTTTTATTGTTTAAACCTAGGCCAAATGGGGATGGGTTGACTTGGTAAATCCCTCTTGGGCTTTACTTTAAGAACATCATACAGTTTAAAGTCATGGTAGGATGCCATGCATTTTATCATTTTTCTAGACATCCAAAGTCTGTGTTTACTTTTAGGTATTTTGCTGGGGGAGGGAGAAGAGGAATGGGGAGGGAGGGAGAGGGAGGGACAAGAGGAAGGGAGAGAGAAGGGGGAAGGAGGGATGAAAGGAAGGGAAAGAGAAGGGGGAGGGAGGGACTAAAGGAAGGGAGAGAGAAGGGGGAGATGCGGGGGGGGGAGGAACTCCTGTTTTGTTTTTGTTTTTGTTTTTTCCTGTCTAAGGCTATTTGTGCTGTCAAACGTCTGACTTTTGCTTTCCAAAAGACCGGCAAGGCACTGTCTGTTGGCTTTGACTGGTTTGGGTATTCTTTTCCATTCTGTTGGTAAATTTAGCTGCTTTAAATTAGCATCTTCCCCCTACCTTTGTTCTATGTCTCTCCTCCTCTCCTTCTGTGAGAGGCGGTTAAACAAATTCACGATTCTAAGCCCCAAGGTTAAGAACTGTCAAACCCAACCTTCTTAACCCTCATCTGAGTTTTGTTTGAGGCCTGGGAGAGCTTTTGTTTTTATTTTCTGTTTTCCTTTAGCTCCACTCAGCGCCACACACAAATGCTGGTTTTTGTTTGTTTGTTTGTTTGTTTGTTTTTTGTTTTTGGTTTTTTAAGACAGGGTTTCTCTGTATAGTGCTGGCTGTCCTGGAACTCACTCTGTAGACCAGATTGGCCTCGAACTCAGAAATCTGCCTCTGCCTCCCAAGTGCTGGGATTAAAGGTGTGTGCACCACCACTGCCTGGCAGGAATACTGTTTTAAGAACAGAACCGTATTCCCCCCCTTTCTTTTTTACTATCTCTTTTATCTCAGCTCTCAGCCTGGGCTGTGTTCAGATGCTTTTACCTTCATGCTTGGTATTTGGAAGGAGTTTGCCTTGTTGCTGTTCTTCTGATTCTCATTTCATGGCTCATAAACGAGAAAAAGTATTGGAGTACAGTATGCCTGGTGAGTCCTTGTGGCAAATGTGTGTGTGCAAATACACTTGGTGGCTGGAGGACAAGTTTGGTGTCATTCCTCAAGTGCCATCTGTGTTGTTTTGTTTTGCTTTGGTTTGGTTTTTTTTGTTTTGTATTTGGGTATGATTTGGTTTTTTTTGAGACTGGCCTAGAACTTGCCAGTGCCAAAGGATAACTATTTACAAGCAGTAAGTCAAATTTCTGTCTCCATCTAGAAGATACAAACTGGGCAGCTCGGGTCCTGCTCCCTTTGGAGTACTGAAACTGGAAAGATGCCAGGATATCTTCTGGTAGCTTTCAGCATCTCTGGGTCTACAGAATAGATCCCTAAAGATTCCTAGAGAATTTGGAGTACCAGAAAGGGAAATCCCTATTAGTTTCACTGAGATTTTTTTTTTTTTTTTTTTTGCTTTGGGTTCAGTGAGGTTGAGAACCATTTGATAGATGAAGTCAGAGACAATGGAGATGATTTAAGGCCCTTAGCAATGGATAGGTGTTCCAAACTCATGAAGCATAGACTCTCTTAGTACTGGAAGGAGTTTGAGAGTTCAAGTTCATGACTGGGTGCTTCCAGGTGAAATATGAGTCTCCCATGGTCTAAAACTGTTTCCATAAGTACAGCCTAACTTTGTCGGGGTTTAACTACCTTTTCTGAATGCCTCCACATAGTTCTACATAGCAGGGCTCATTTAAGGGTCATACTGGCCTGTTCTTGTTCCTCTATTTTCTTGAGCCTGTGGATGGCTTGTGTTCCCATCTGAGGATAACAGTTGTTTGTCCTAACCATCTACATGGGGTGTGGAAAGCCATGTGACTGAGATCTGACCAAGGGAAGATAGTCAGAAGTGACAAGACCACTTGCATGTCTGGCTCTGGACCTTCCAACATGGTCCTGTACATGTTTTCTCTCTTAGGGACAGTGACTGAAGTTACAGTTGCTAGCCATTGCTGCCAACTTGGGAACTGTCCCACTGAGAGCTGTCAGGGTACATGGAGACTCACACTCAGCAACCCATCTCCTTGGCTGATCTTGAAACTCAGAAGTACAAATGATGATTCTCCTTCGGTTTCATTTCTGAATTTCCTGAACCAATGCCAGAGTCTCTCTAACCTGGGCCTAAAACAAAGTCTCTACCTTGTGACTGCCTGCTGTCTTCTGCGTGTAAGTGACAGGCATTTAGCAAGTCCCTGGCATCTATCTAGCTCTAGGTTGAGACAGTGAAGGGCATGGTTTCTCTTCTCTAAGAGTTTGTAAATTGAGGAACCAGAAATTCTAAACAATATCAAATAAAGGATCTAATGCTTCCTGTAAGCAGACTCTGTGGGAATTCAGCAAAGGGGAGATTTTTATATGCGTTTGATACGTGAGAAAAGCTACTAGGAGGCTAAGTGTTCTCCCAGGCCTTGGAGGGAGTGTGACCACCAGAGTAAGAAAAGACCCAATGCAAAGTCACTTAGTTCAAAACAATTCGTCCCTTTCTCTTTGAGGCTGGAAGTTAGCTTTGGTCCAGTGAGGCTGAGATTCCCAGGGGACTGGAAAGGACTAGAATCAAGGACAGTAAGAAAAAGTGACACATGGGGGTGTAGGGAGAATTTGGGCTGTGGGATGGCTCACATCTCGTCTTTCTGGCTTCTGGAGGGGCTACTTTTCTGGAAAGATCTGTCAACACAGATTCTTTATCCATCCATGGAGTGCTGGAGCTGACTCATATTGGCTTAAGAGAGTCAACTGGTACATTTTCAGGAATTTTGTGATCTGGCTATTACATACACCAATCACTATAGACCAAATTCTAAAAGCCTTATGTGGTTTTATTATTTGCTTTCATTTGGCTCAATGGCCCCCGAGACCCATCTATTAGAGGCTTGGTCCTCATGGTTGAAGAAGAAAAGGATTCCATGGTTGAAGAAGAAAAGGAGCAAGCTGGCTAGCTAGACTAGGTGATGTGGAGGGCTCCTGGAGTTCAGCAAGAGATTGTAACTCAATATACAAGATAGAGAGGGGTCAAGGAAGATGTCAAGTGTTGACCTGGGGCCTGATATATACCTTCCTACACACACACACACACACACACACACACACACACCATGAGCACATGTGAACAAACAAATAATAAATATGAAGAGTTTAGACTGATTAAGACCTATGTGGTCAGAATGCCAAATGAGAGGGAAGAAACAAGAGATGAGGGGGGCTCAGTAGGATCCGTGAGTCCCTGAATATCATCAGCCAATCAGGAGGAGCTAAGAGAGATCACAGAACCAAGTAAATTGAGGGGCATTTGACACTACCAGGAAGTGCTAGGCAGTTGTCTCCAGCCCTCACTTCCCATCCAAGTAATTTCCCATTGTTGATGACTTTGAATAGCACAGTAGATGATCTGTAAACAAACACTACACATCAGGACTTGATTCATGGCTCTGTTGGGTGTTCAGACAAGAGATTAGCAAGCTTCAGTCTGGGAGCCAACTCCGGGGCTCCTGCCTGTTTTCATAAAAGTTTTATGAGGACATGGTTACGACAGTCTTTCATTTAACTGATGTTTGTGACTGATTTCTCACTACAGTGTAAAGCTGAGTGCTTGTGATGAGCCTGCATGGCTCACAAAGTTAATGATACCCTCTTTCTCTCTGCTCTTTTACAGTTGAAGCTTGCTGAATCTTTAATCTGGAGTTAAAGCATAAGACAGTCAGCAGAGACTACAGAATGGGAGAAAGCCTTTGGCCACCAGACTTACTGTGAGAATCTATAAACAACTCTAAAAAGGAAAGGCTGAAATCATTGAATCAACACATGGGCAAACAGAGTTGATAGGTAATTCTCCAAAGAAGGAATACAAATAGTTAACAAATACTTGAAAAACAGTTCAGTAGGCTCAGCCACCAGGAGATACAAATTAAAACTGCATCGGAATTTGCTCTCAGGCTGGAGAGATGGCTCAGTGGTTAAGAGCACTTAATGCCCTTCCAGAGGTCCTGAGTTCAATTCCCAGCAACTACATGGTGGCTCACAACCACCTGTAATGGGATCTGATGCCCTCTTCTGGTATGTCTGCAGACAACTATGGTGTACTCATATAAAATAAACAAACAAGCATACATATATATATATTATTAAAAAATTGATCTCATTTACTTAGGGGAACAATCTCATTATATCAAGGAAATAAGTGGGAATAAATGCTAGAGGGGATGGGGGCAAGATGTGAACTAGTATCAGTACTTTGGGAATCAGCACAGAGGTTCTACAACTACTGTATAATCAAGGAGACCCCTCCTGGGTGCACATCGGACAGACTCTAAGTCACGGGGACCCTTGCACATCTGTGCTCATTGTTGCTCTATTTACAAGAGCTAGGAAGTGGAACCTGGATTAGATGTCCATCAACAAATGAGTGAATAAAGAAAATGTTCAGCAAGGGAATTTTATTCAGCCATAGAGAAGACAGAAATTTACTGGAAATTACAGAAGACTGTCATTTACTGGAAAACGAGTGGGTCTGCAGGTCATCATGCTAACCAAAATAAGCTGAATACAGACAGACAGATATCTGACATGAGCATGTGAGATCTCTCTCTCTCTCTCTCTCTCTCTCTCTCTCTGAAGAAAGAGGAAGAGAGCTGATGGAAGGAGGAAGGGAAATAACAAAGGCTAGTCAAAGGAAGAAATAAAAATATATTGTTTTCTATCATCTGAATCAAAATTTAACTGTATGTTATACACACACACATAAGACATGAAAGCAGAAGGCTGTCTGAAGGTAGGAAGGGGATCAGTGAGAGGAGGAAAGGGAAGGAGAGCCTGAGTAACCGAGGTATGATGCATGACACATGTGCACAAGATGCTATAGGGAAGGAGGGCCAGCAAGACAGCTCAGTGACTCAAGCTACAAAATCATGAGCTCCTGAGTCTGAATCCCCAGAACCCACCTAAAGCCAGGTAAGGCAAGGAGCATCTACAATCCCAGCCCTCATCCCTGAGATGGAAGGTGGAGATAGGGTTCCCAGGAGTCTGTGGGGCAGCTTGCCTGGCATGGACAAAGCTGTAGAAGAAGACAGTCTTCACTCAAGGTGAAGGGTAAAGACTGATTCTCAAGGTAGAAGGTGAGAAGCAGCACCCAGGGTTGTCCTCGGATCTCCAAAAATCTGCTATAGGATATGCCTGAGCAACACACACACACACATGTTAAAAATATAAATGTAATAATAAAACTTATTTTTCACATCATATAAGAAAATAATAAAAAAGGGCTGGAAAGATGGCTCAGTGGTAAAAAGCCCTGGCTGTTCTTCAAGAGAACAATTCAAGACTCAATCCCTAGTACTCACATAGTGACTCACACTTGTAATTCCAGTTCCAGGGGGTCTGATACCCTCTTCTATCTCCAATGACATCAGGCAGGCAAATGATACACAGTTATACATTCAGGCAAAATACTCATAGACATAAAATAAAATTTAACAAATTATTAATAAAGAAAAATAAATATTTTAAAAAGAAATGGAAAATGCTAAAAATACACATAAAATGTTGAAATGAGCACACGCACATGTACACACACACACACACACACACACACACACACACACACATAAAACTCGTACAGGGAGGAGGAAAGAATCTTCCAGTTTTTGAAAACTGGTCTCTAATTCAGCAAAGTTGAGTTTGTTATTAACAGATGAATGAACTGTTAGTGTGGATCTTTTGAGCTTACATAAATAACTACAGGGCTAGGATGTAGTTCAAGGGAAGACTGATTACTTATCAAGTGTGAGTCCCTGGGTTCTTTCCCCATTACTACTGAAAAAAAGAAAAGAGAAAAAAAATATCAATCAATTGCCATATTGAAGCTATACTTGTGCATAACTTGATACTGTAGGCTGGGCACAGATGGAATCTGTCAAAAGTCAATGCAAGCTTGGGTAACAGTCGGTGACTATACGGGCTTTCCAGACTGTGTGCATCTATAACAACAGTAAAGCATACAGTTAACACATATGTGCACATACCCACATTCTTCCGCCGCCCCCTGAAAGCATACCACTGCCCTGATGTCCATGTCACAAACACCCACAGCTGGGCAGAGGGAGCCCTGTTCATGGCTCTAGGCTTCTGTTGCTCTATGACTTTGACCTTGGTTTGCTTTCAGCATCTTGTAGATTTGGCTAGTCTACAGAAGTATTCTCAGCAGGAACGAGTTCATTAGAAAAGCCCGGGGACGCCAAGGAGCTGGACATGCCTGAAACTCCGTTCTGCGTAAATGGGGCAGCTTACACCCAGCTTTTGCCTGCAGAGCAGGCCATCTGACAAAGAGGGCTGAATGCAAATCCAGTTTGGACTGGTTCCCACCAGCCACAGAAGCCCTTGAGCAAGGGAGCCGGGGTGTGAAAGCGCTGATTTAAGAAGATGGGTTTGGTAACCGTGGGAAGGACAGAGTGGACTGGAACACCCAGCTATGGACTGTTGCAATCTGTGCGTTAGAAAACAGAGCTCAGAAAGTCAATGACTCTGCCCTGGGTCTGCTCTCTGGTAGTGTAAGGATGTCTTGCAAAATGTTCAGGCCCTGATCTGCTTGATATGGAAGCCTCCAGGGGATCCCAGAGCCTCCAGAACAGAAAAATAGGAAATCAGTCTGGAAAATGTTGTCCAATGGCTCTCGTGCTATCCCAGTATCACCCTGTTACTTTCTAGATGCTTCTTTGAAATGAAGACATAAATTTTGGTCACTGTGTGTGTGTACATATTTGTGTGTGCATGTGTTCATGAGTGTGTTCATGAGTGTATACAGGAGTGTGTCAGAAGACAGCCTCAAGTGTCATTCCTCAGGGGCTGTCTACTTTTTCCTTGAGATAGAGCCCCTCACTGGCCTTTAACTTGACAAGCAGGCTATGCTGACTGGCCGGCAAGCCCCTGGGATCTGCTTATCTCTACCACCTTGGTAGTGCTGGGATTACAAGTGTGTACTACCATGGCTGGGTTTTTTATTTTTATCTTTAAATGGGTTTAGAAATCAAACCCAGGTCCGTGTGCTTGCCAGGTGAGCGTGACTGAGTGATCTCCCCAACCTGGTTTTGATCACTTCATCTCGACAACAAGCAGAGGCAAGCGGAGGGCTACACTCTGCCACCAAGGCCATGTGTACCTTTGAAGTATGTTGTCAAGTCCATGGTTCTGTGGAGTCTTTTGGGATAAAGCGTCCCTATATTCTTTGGCTTGGAAGGACAGATGCCAGTACAGTTCCCTGCTGCGTAGCAAAAGGCCACCAGCTGGCCCCTCATCACCCAATAAGGCAGAATTTTCCATCAGCATTTTCGCAGACTAATAGCTTCCTCTCCTCCTGCTGTTGGCTTCCTCCCAGGCCATGCCCACCTTTAGGAGGGAAATTTCATGGTCTTCTAATAGGATAATCTGGTCAGTAGCCCCCTGTAAGACCAGCTGGGGTGAGTGCTTTTTTTCCAATATGGAGTTGGACAGCTCTGACCCTGGGGTCCAACTCACTGCTACAGACCTCTGACGACTGGGTATAGATCTTTATACAAGTCTTGTGATTTATAGTAATGCACCCTCATGCCCAGCTCCTTGCCCATTAGGCTTATAACCTGCTGACAGATTTCCCTGTTAGGATAGTAGCCTCCGACTGCCTCCCCACGTTGCCCAGTGTCTTAGTTAGGGTTTCTATTACTGTGATGAAACACCATGACCAAAGCAAGCCAGAGAGGAAAGAATTTAGCTTACACTTCCACATCATATTCAGTCATTGAAAGGAATCAGGACAGGAACTCAAACAGGACAGGAACCTGGAGGCAAGAGCAGATGCAGAGACCATGAAGGAGTACTACTTACTGGGTTGCTTACAGTTTCAGAGGCTTAGTCTATTATTGTCATGCCAGGGAGCACGGTAGCAGGCAGGTATGATGCTGGAGAAGTAGGTTACTCTCTCTGTGGAGAGTTACAGCCTGGTCCACAAGCAGAAGGAGGGAGGGAAGGAGAGGAAAGAGGAGGGAGTAGGAGACAGAGGGAGAGAGGGAGAAAAGGATGGAGAGAGAGAGAGATTGAGAGAGAGAGAGAGAGCTCATGTATGCACACACATGCACACAAGTGCCTAAGTGAGCTTAGGTCACCCAGAAACACACTTCCTCTAACAACTGCCATAGCTCCTAATCCTATTCAGAGTCACTCCCTGAGCATTCAACTATTTGAGCCTATGGGAGTCATTGTTTTTCAGACTACCACACCCAGCATGGTTTGTTGCTGGACTTTCCTCTTATTCTTTCTTCATGGACTTGAAATATGCAATAAGAAAGACAAGCACCTTGAAGTCAGCCAGATGGGATTCAATACCATGCTTTGGTTTCTCTAAGGTCAGTAAGATAGTTTATATCTGTAATCCCAGTACTGGGAAGGTGAAGGAAGATAGGGAACGAGTGGTCATCTTTTGGGGGCTTTTCAATAAGTTCAAGGTCATCCTGGGCTATTTGAAAGCCTGTCTCCAAAACAAACAAACTTTGATGAATTACAGGTTTAAATTTTTTTTTTATTTGTGAAATTTGAATGTGTCCCCCAGACTTATTTATGAAAAGTTTGATCTCTAGCTTGCAGTGACACTGGGAGGTGATTGAGCAATTGGGAGGTTGGGCTCATGTGAAAGGAAATGAAGTCATGGGGGGTGTGGCTCTCAAATGGATATTGGGATGAAATGGACTTGGGATACTGGCCCTTCCCTCCTTCCTGACTCCCATGAAGTGAGCAGACTTCCTCTTCTGAATTCTCTCACAGAGCCACAGTGTGCCTTGCTGGCTCAGACTCAAAGCAGCTATTCTTAGTGACCACAAACTACAACCTCTGGACCCATAAACGTACTGCCCCCGTTTCCCCGAGGTTGATTGTCTTGATATTTCATTACAGTGATAAAGGTTTAACACCTCTCTAATAAGAAGGGTCAGAATACTTGTGGCAGGTGGTTCTGAAGTTAGACATGTTAGTTGGTACAGGTATTCGTCGGCCTCTTTGACATAAGTCTAGCTTCCTCGTAGGATGCTGTTCAAACAAATCATCTGAGTCCATCACTGGTGCCGGGCTGAGATGCGGCGTATTTAACAAGCCCCCAGGTGATGCTGATGCTGGATCCTGACCACGTATAGCACAGAGAGATATGACATTGATGTTGTCTATCTTCCATGTGCCCCACCCCCCAATCTCCAAATCTCACTTATCCCAGAGGGAGGCTCTGATTTTAGACCAGAGACCTCATGGTCCTTTCCCTGATCCTTCATATAGCCTTGTCAGGGGATGGTTTCCGTGTCCCAAATGTCAAAGGAGTAAGGGATGAAACACGGCTGTTCGTGTCAGAGAATTAAAAATGAGACCAGCGAACAGGAGAGCTGTGGTCACAGGTGTGTGGTTATAGGTCTACGAAGGGACATTGAGTACAATGGCCTTGATTCAGAATGTCTTAGGAACTTCAGTGGCTTTTTGAAATTTAGGATTCCTGAACTCCAGACGGCTAACATGTGGGGAGAAACTGGAGGGAGGTCAAGGTTTGTCCTGGAGCAGATACAGAATACGGAAAGATTACCAGAAGGAAGGCCAAAACCAACATGGTGCTTATGTGTGTCTGTCTGTGTTCTAACTGGTGGCCACTCCTGGAAATGTATCCTTTCTGTATTCTATTTGCCTTTGGATGTGTCTGCGTGAGACTTGGATGTGAATCCCTCCTGCTCCCAGATGCCCCCATTTAAAGTTGTCCTTGTGGCTCTAGGTTAACCCACAGGCAATGTGTAATGGGTTTTTCTCCTCTGCTCTGGGCCAGACATAAGAAGGTACATGCCTCCCTGCCTTTTGATGGATTTTGCCTTCTGCCAGCCTTTCCCTCTGTGTGGAGGAATGAGGATCACTAGAGTGTCCAGCAGTGTCTGTGGCTGAAGGCGACGACAGTGATTTCATTGTAGCTACCTGACACCTGGGCTTGGCTTCTATGGTTGGAGTTCTGCCTGCATCAAGGAGTCTTCATGGATGCAGAACCACAAAAGAGTTTTATGAACAAGAAACTATATAGCTTTTTAAAACGTTTTTTTTCTTCTTTAAATTTTTAAATTCGTTCTTTGAGAATTTCACAGGGTATGGTCTATATTTTGATCTTACTCAGTTCAATTCCTCCTCCTTAACTCCTCCCAGATTTATCCACTTCCCTACCCACACCCTCTTTGTATTCTCTCTCTCTCTCTCTCTCTCTCCTGTCTGTCTGTCTGTCTGTCTGTTTTGTTTTGTTTTGTTTTGTTTCGAGACAGGGTTTCTCTGTCTAGCCCTGGCTGTCCTGAAACTCACTCTGTAGACCAGACTGGCCTGGAACTCAGAAATCTGCCTGCCTCTGCCTCCCTAGTGCTGGGATTAAAGCTGTACGCCACCACCGTCTGTCTTTTTAAATGGTATGGTATGGTCCATGTACTTCTGGTTGGGAAGCCATTTACTGGAGCATAGGCCAAATCTACCAGGAACTGTATTCTTGAAAAAAATTACCAGCCGGGCAGTGGTGGCACACACCTTTAATCTCAACACTTGAGAGGCAGGGGCAGGCAGATTTCTGAGTTCAAGTCCAGCCTGGTCTACAGAGTGAGTTCCAGGACAGCCAGGACCACACAGAGAAATCCTGTCCCGAAAAAATAAAAACAAAAACAAAAACAAAAAAGCAAACAAAAAAAAGACAGACCCCTCTTCCCAGAAGCTATCAACCATCCATATCTCCTAAGAGGTGGAGACTTGTTCACTCATTCCTACTCCAGGTTAGAATGCTGACTCGATTGATCTTGTTCAGAGAACCAATGCTACTCATGAGTCCAGTTGTCCTGTCATGTTCAGAGAAACTTTTTCTTTGTTCCTTCCTGACTTCTGACTCTTACGATCTTTCTGCCCTCTTCTCTTCCATGATCCTCCAAGCCTTAAGGAAGGGTGTCCCGTTTGTAGCTGAGCCCAACGCACTTAATCTTTGCACTTCGAGCAGTTGTGAGTTTCTTCGTTAATTACCACCACCATCTACTTCACAAAGAAATGTCAACTTAGAGGGCAATTTAATATTATAACTATTTAGCAAAATAGTCATAATGGGATCATCCCTGGGGTGTATGAACTCCCCAACTATGGGTTTTTGTCAGATTTGTAGTTTCAAGCATGTATTTCTGAGCCTGTGACACAAATTTTAAACCCAGTCAGAAAGTGGTTGGGTAGCCCTGTAATGAATGTTCATGCCACAGTTGCACCTATGGGAAATTTTGTCACACCAGTCATTATTATATGATCTGCCTAAGGCTTATCTTGCTCCACTCTCTCCCTTGCAATTTTCTCTCTCCCTGATCACAGGCCACCCGTGTATTTAGGCAACAGCGGAACATCTGACTTGGAGTTTAGCTCATTTTGTTCTTCAGAGGAAGCTGGGTGTAGTTCAACAGGAGCTGGCCGGAAAGAACGCATTCTGCAAGCTGGGTGTAGTGGCACATGCCTGTAATCCAGTACTCAGGAAGGTTGCTGTGAGTTTAAAGCCATCACGGTTCTTACATACCATCTAAGTACCATGTCAGCCAACCATACAGAGCAAGGCCTTGCCTTACGACAGCAGCAGTGGCAGCAGCAACAACAGCCACAAGCACATCTTCCAGCTCTAGGCTTGTATGGTGGCGACCTGGTTTATTATCAGAGCATCTTCATGAAGTGACCTCTCATCAGTATTTAAATGGGAAGTTCCATCCATCCATTTTCCCCATACTCCGCGCATACCTTCTACATACTGAAATCATGGCTGGGCACCCAGGGATACCTCCCCAGCCCAGATGCTCTGCAAACAGATGTTACGTTGTATTGTTTTGGAGAACCTGACAAGGAGAGATATCTGTGTTCGTTACAGGTGCCTTTTTCCCAAGTATTTTCTATTGGTGTTGATTGAAGCCAGAAATTTGGAGCCTGTGACTATGGAGGGCTATTCGCAGAGGGCAGGAGAATTCAGCATGCTTTTGGACCATACCAGTCTCACAAAGCCCAACTCTTTTAGAGGTTGATTTTCGTGTGTCTTTATCTCATTGCGACTAGTGATTCTTTCTTGGAGTGATAGGGCAGGCTTACCACTTACTATATCTCATAGATCCCAGGAATACAACCCAAAGCCATTAGTATCTGTGAGCATGACTGAACACTTATTATAACACTCTCCAAGCATGGTAATGGATATTCCATGTTTTCTTCACTTTGGAAACAATTCCACTGTATTGAAAGGTCGACCTGGCCTGGCCTGAGGATTGTTCTCTTCCTATCTATCAATGGTGGCAGGCCTGAATGGTCTGGTGATGTAATGTGTGGGTCTTTGGTACAGCAGTTTAAAAAAAAAAAATTGCCAGTGACTCCAGAGGAAGAAAAAGTGGGCGGAAGTTAATTTGGCTCTTAGATCATAAATACACACAGCTCTTTAACTCCTGCTTCCTTCCGTCTCCGGCTCCCAGCCAGCTTGCTTCCTAGATCCTCAGCAAGACAAGGTTTAAATTTGGCTTAACTGTTGGGACCCTGGCTCCAGTGTTACAGTAATCACAGGATGGAGGTACAGCCTGTGTGGTGATTCTTACTGGGCAAAGGCACTAGGAAGAATCTTTATCCAATAACAGGGACCCTAAAACTTGCCTGCACTTTGTTGTGAGTGGGGTGGGGTAGGGTTACTGCTGTCCTACTGCAGAACGTGTGGCTGTCTACTGTCTCCTTTTCTACCTCTGAAATTTCACTTTGATGGAGTTGCAGCGACAGGTTTAACTGCCGACTTTTCCCATGGGCCATTTCTGTAGCAGTATTTGGATCCTAGTTCTTCCTTGGTGCCTCTCAGACCCTTGCTTCATTTTAATTAACTAATTAAGATATTGTCTAGGTAGTCCAAGCTAGACTTCAACTCACTTAAGTAGCCTAGCCTAGCCTTGAACTTGCCGCATGTTTTTCTCAGACTCAGTTTTCCAAGTGCTGGAATTATAGACATGTACCACCATTCCTGGCCCAAATCCTCATTTAAAATAAATGCTTGCTGTTCTTTCTGGGCCCCTGCAGGAAGACTGAAGATGTGGTGTGGGTCTGTGGACACTTGTGCCACTTACCGAAATCTTTGGCTTCCAACTTAAAAAGCACGAACCCATGTTGTGGAATGGGGAAAGAATTTTTTTTTTCAATCTTTCTGAATTTGCAGGCTAATTCTTGCTGAGCAGCCTGTTTTCTTCAGCTCAAAAGCAGCTCAGTTTCATGAGAAGCAGAGAAATAGAAGCAATTTTTTTTTCCAGGAATACCTCCTGGACCCCGTAGCCACCTCAGAATTCATGCTTCCCATGGGAGGCACCTTATTGATTCTCATTCCTACGGCTAGAATTTCATAGTAATGTTATTTTAGATCAACGATGGAGTGATGAGATTCTCTTGGTAGTCATCCATTTATTAGCTAATGTTGACTAGACTCCTAGTATGTGTCCTGTGCCCTGTACTCAGACCACAGACTCAAAGATGCTTCTTAGTGTGTGTGTGTGTGTGCGCGCGCGCGCGTGCGGTACCTGCAAGGGAGACCGTCATTTAAACTGCAGATTGCCATGAAGTGTAGGAAGTGTGGTGCTTGTGTTTGCAATGGGAGTTATTTCTAGGCCTTGCCAGTCTGTGGGTACAGAAAAGGTTGAACACACAGTTGGAAATTCAACCTTACCAGCCTGTGTTGTCCCTCTTGCTGAGCCCCAGGCAGCCATTTTCTAGAGTCCCTAGAGCCATGTGCCAGCTAGTTTTCTGTCAACATGACACAAGCTAGAGCCACCTGAAGGGAGGGAACCTCAGTTGAGGAGATGCCTCCATAAGATCCAATTAGAGGGCATTTTCTTAGTGATTGCTAGAGGAGGGCCCAGCCCACTGTCCTCACCACTGTCCTGGTCTGGTGGTCCTGGGTTCTCTAAGAAAGCAGGCTGAGCAAGCCACCCAGCTTCCTTGCTGTTTCGTCCTAGCAATAGAAACCCTAAGACCAGTCATGTGTGTGTGCTTTAGTCTCAGGCCTTTATGCTGTGTTTTGCTCTGAGATCCACTCCTGAGCATCATTCCCTAGCCTGACCCTAAGTTTCTCTCATAGGCTATCTCAGGCATGTTCCCCAGGCTGCCATGTGTCTCTGGCCTCAATGCTGAGCCACTCTCTCTGTCTTGGATGTGAGAAGAGGAGAGCCAGCTCACCTTTCTGTGGGTCACTTGGGTACAAGACCATGTACCCTAGTCTTGAGAAAGCATCTTCCTCCTGAATTCTATCCACTGCTCTTCCTTCTGCATTCCTTGGGTCGGGTCTCAGATCCAGCATCTCTCACAAATGCAGTAAGCTCTTGCCTGTTGATAGCACACCGTGAGTGACTTTGAGACTTCTCACATTTTCTTGGCCTCACGTCTTGGGCAGATGCTTTCTCTGCCGGCCGAGGGTCAGATTGTCAGACACGCTCAGCCGTAGGCCTGTGTGTCCTTTCCTCCTGTTGGGGTCATTTTGCTTCAGGTCCTTCTGACCTTACATGAACAGTTGCCATCGTTTCCTAATGGTCCTGTTGTTTCTTGTCTGTTTCTCTTCACCCTGTACTTACAGTCACTTCAACAAGTGAGCATCCTCAGGTGGGGTCTAGTTTAAATCTCCCTTGTACAGTTTTTATTTTTGGTAGCTAGGGTGTTAGGGGCTTGTTAAAATGATATTGCCTCTTAGTGGATTATTTTTAAGATAGGGAAGTAAGTGTCCCAGTACAACTTTATACACAGCTGAGCATGGCCTTGGATTTTGGATCCTCCTGCCTCTACCTTCCTGGTGCTGGGACGGTGTGTGCCACCACACCCCACTGTGCTGTGCAGCTATTCCAGTTCAGGATTTCATGTACGCTAGGCAAACACTCTTAGCAATGGAGTTATACCCCAGCTCAATTCCATTGTTTTATACTTACTGTACTTAGTGGTAAGGTAAAGGCTGTCTGGAGAGATTCCAGTAGGTTGGGTCAGGCAAGGAAATCCCTGCGACGGGAAGGGAAATTACTTGTCTTTAACAAACCGACAGGATTTAGACATCCAGAGGCAAGCTTGTTCTCAATGGGGGAAAGTGCAGTAGAGCTGGGAATGAGGCTGATGGTTCCTCAGACTGGAGGTCAGGAGCCTCGCTATTGAAGAGGCTCTGCAGCGGAGGAAGTAGGAGGAACAGAAGCTTGTAGGCAGAGGGGCTTTATTATGAGGGGCTATGAAAAGCCAGAAAGGAGGTCTAGCTTTAACTCTGCAGGAATCTGGAAGCCATGGAAACTTTTTCAATAGCAATGACGGTAATGAAAGATTCAGAAAGGAAAAGCCTGGCTTGCTGTGACTTGGGGGTGGGGAGTCAGGGTGGGCTTGTACTTTGAGGTGTGAAGGGCAACCCAGAGAATTGTGGTTTCATTGAAAAGGGCTATGTGCAAGGGGTAACCTTTACAGGTTTAGGAGGGAAGGAAGGAAGGAAAGAGGGAAGGAAGGAATGAAAGAGGGAATGAAGGAAAGAGGGAAGGAAGGCCTTGGGATGGAGCTTATCTAGCATTTAAGAAGGCTTGTGTTTGACCCCAGCATAGCTTAAAACTGGGGATAGTGGTACATGCCTGTAATATCAGCTCCCTGGAGGTGGAGGCAAGAAGATCAGAAGTTCATGGCCATCCCTGATGCAGAGCAAGGCCAGGCAGGCTGACTAGAGACACTCTCTTAAAAAAAGAAAAAGTTGAAGCATGAAAATTGATTTGCTATAGGAAGAGAAAAGAGGACTGGGTCCATCAAGACCAGCACTACCAAAGAGGTGAGGGGGCGCTGTGGATGGGTGCTCCCCTGTGGAGGGGGCTACGCTGTGGTGGGGGCTCGGCTGTGGAGAGGGCTCAGCTGTGGAGAGGGAGCTGTGGAGGTGGCTCAGCTGTGGAAGGGGCTCAGCTGTGGAGAGGGAGCTGTGGAGGGGGCTCGGTTGTGGAGGGGGCTCAGCTGTGGAGAGGGCTCCGCTGTGGAGAGGGAGCTGTGGAGGGGGCTCCGCTGTGGAGAGGGAGTTGTTTGGGGGGTGGGCTCCGCTGTGGAGAGGGAGCTGTGGAGGGAGCTCTGCTGTGGAGAGGGCTCCGCTGTGGAGAGGGCTCAGCTGTGGAGGGGGCTCTGCTATGGAGAGGGCTAGGCTGTGGAGGGAGCTCTGCTTTTGTTTTTTGTTGTTGTTGTTTTTGTTTTTTGATTTTAGAAAGAAATTTTACTGTGTCTTTCATACACAAAAGCTAATTAACTATTATTGCTGAATGCTTTTGGTTTTTTAAGAGAATGATGAGACACTCCGGTGGAACTTAGAGGCAGAGCTGCTGTCTGAAGCCCTTATCGGTCGTGAGGTGAGGGGTGTGGGGATTTGGGGGTGGGATTTCTCCTCAGAGCTAAGGATGAGTATGCCATCTTGGCGGGGGTGGGGGGAGGAAGGAGGGAGGGAAGAAGGAAGGGAGAGAGAGAGAGAGGGAGAGGGAGAGAGAGAAGAAAGAAGAGCTAGGATTCAGAAGTGGGTCTTGGGTTCTAAATTAAAGAGGAACTTGATAAGGATGCAAGAACACTTCCAGCCAAGGACCCCCCTGGTAGGGCATCCCATGGCTGGGGCACAGCACCTCTTCCTACCATGGCAGTGCCAGCGAGGGCACCCATTTGCTGCATGCAGTGCAAGCACAGCAGGACTAGAAGGAACAGGACTGTCTGCTCCATTGTTTGGCTGCTCAGCTCAGGGTATAGCTCAGGTTGTGATTTCAACCATGGCTCCCTCCATCAGCTCAGTGGCCGCGTTATCAATTTCTTAAGCTGATGCTTACGAGTTTTCAGATTAAAATTTTTATTAACATATCTGCATTTATTTATTTATTTGTGTGTGTGTGTGTGTGTGTGTGTGTGTGTGTGTGTGCCTGCACCACCGCACTGGTGTGAAGGCCAGAAGACAACTTTAAAGATTTATTTATTTTTCTTATGTATGTGAGTACACTGTAGCTGTCTTTAGACATACACCAGAAGAGTGCATTGCATCCCATTACAGATGGTTGTGAGCCACCATGGGAATTGAACTCAGAACCTCTGGAAGAGCAGTCAGTGCTCTTAACCACTGAGCCATCTCTCCAGCCCCAGAAGACAACATTCGAGTATCAGTTCTTTCCTTCCATCATATGGTCCCAGGGGTGGATCCTCGGGCCATCTCACTTGGAAACAGGTAATTTTACCTGTTTACTTTGATCTCATCTTCTGAGCCCCAGCCTGGCAGACTTAGCAAAGAACAGTATAGTATTCCCAGATCTTTCTGATCAAACAATGGAAAACAAAAACATTAATTGGATATAACCAGACATATCTCAAATATTGTATGGCACATTTAATATAAATACATTAATGTATTTATATTAAAATATGTTGCTAGTGCTCTGAAATTCAGATTTATCTGGGCATTATTAGATGATTCTACCATCTGACTGACAAATTATTTCTCCAACAGTGAAATGAGCCAATTCAAGGCAGATTAGTTTATATTAAAGGCAGGTTTATTGAGAAGTTGCTCTCGGGGGAGTTCATTGGCCCCAAGGACCAAGGCCAGGCAAGTCACCAATGGGGGGGAGGGATAAAGAAATGGTGTGCATGCAGAGAGAAGAAAGAAAGAGGGAGGAGAAGAGGGAGAGAGAGAGAGAGAGAGAGAGAGAGAGAGAGAGAGAGAGATCATTCAAAATGTCTGGATTATATAGGGAAGCACCTCTGAGGGAAGAGCAGTCTCCAGCCCCTGGGCTGAAGAGTTCAGGGTTGGGGTCAGGATATGCCAAGTGGGGACTGAGGGATGCTGGGTGAACCTGGAGGCTGGGCCTACTTTGATATGTAGAATATGCACCTCAGTCCCTTGTCATCCTGTCCAGACCTCCTCTTCACCCCATCCTAAACCAAACACTGAAGAATTTTCTGTGAAAGTGCAATCACATCATGTGTGTGTGTGTGTGTGTGTGTGTGTGTGTGTGTGTGTACACATCCTCATATGTGTATGTAAATAATGGGGGCGGGGGTGCATGCGCACATTTGAGGCCAGAGGTCTGCGTCTCATGGGTTCTTTTATTATTTCTCCACTTGTTGCTCTGTTTTTGAGGCACTTACCATTTAGCTATACGGACTGGCCTGTGTGCTCCTGGATCTTCCTGTCTCTGTCTCCCTCACTGGAATTACAGCCCCATGCCGCCACACCCAGCCGCATATGTGGCAATCCTCTAGCCCATGTGTTAAGCTCTTTACTGAATGAACCATCCCCCAGCCCCAGCCCCAGCCCCAGCTCCAGTCCCTCCCCCATTATAACCAGGCTGGCCTGGAATTTGTTATGTAGCTAACTATCTCAGACCCCCGAGGGCAGGAATTACCAGTGTGAGCCACCACACCAGGCCACGATCATGTCTTGCATTACCTGAGAGGCTCCTTCCTAAGAAACGCTCTGTTGTCCATTTTCCTTCCCTGTCATTGACTCGAATCACACTATTTAGATCCAAGAGGCCATTGTTCCACACCTCCCATATGCTTGACAGGACACAAAGCTTTTCACTCTTGCAGTATCAGCAGCCTGCAGCTTGTTCAGGGGTATAGCACTTGAAATAAGGTGCTTTTGGCAGAATGTCATGAATTTGAAATAATTTTGCCAACGATCTAAACAGTATGATGGTATTTCCAGGCACACAGTAAAACAGTGTGGTAGAAAACCACCCATAGCCAAGGCAGAGTTTTTATGTTAAGTCATCCCATTGCTATATTTGAGAGAGGAAAAAATGATTGAATGTTTACTTTTATTCTCTCTGTCTTACCTTCCCCATTCGGGGAATACCAAGTCTTTGTGTTCCCTGGACAAAGCACAAGTAGTTGGTACCCAGAAGATAAGCCCTCCCAATGCTTTGTTTAAAAGATCCTCTGGGTAGGGCTTAGCTGGTGGTTCAGATGAAGGAAAGGGATGAGGGAAAATCTTCACACTGAAAAAGTTGAATTGGTTTGGTGTCTGAATGGTGAGTGGCCATTTGGAAATTCTGTAAAGTCAAGAGGAGCAGTGGCCTCTCTGGTTTCCAAGTATGGGAGGACTGGGCTGCGAGAAAGAGTCTAGAAAAAGCCACAGTGGTATACAAAAGTTATTTTGAGCTGAAGGCATTTGGATTCCCATAATGTCTTATCTGCCTAAAAGCAGAGCTTTTACCCTCCAATTGTCATAAATCCCTGCCCTGGAAGCAATCCTAATCTCTTTTTGGAGAGCAGAAATCAGCACCAGTCTCCGATATTATCACGGCCACATTACATCTTCCCATCTATCCACCAAAGGGTCCATTTATCTGTCCAAAAGGTCTTTTGCTTTTCTCTAAATGTCCCTCCTCTTCTCCCCCTTCTCACAGAAGTGCCCCTCTTCCTAGCCCCTATTAAGATGGTAAATAAACCCAGATTCTAACTACCCCCCTGAGACCCTGTTCTTTGTGAATTCCAGTGCATTTATACCTAATTAAATCAGTTCCCTCACTCCTCTAGGCTAATCTATCTTTCGCCAGTTGAATTTGCACCCCCCCCCCACCAATTATTGAACCTGAGGACAGAGGAAGGATTTTCCTCCCTGACAGCCCCTCTTGTGCCCAGTGCCTTCTGAGGATTATGGCAAGTTACTTATGGCGTAGGGGATCAGGGACCTACCGGTGGCCCGGAGACAAAGAGACTACAGAGGGGGAGGGGGAAGAGGAACACCGGCCATTTTGGAGCTTCCCAAGGCTCAGCTTCTGGCACCTTCCTTTGTCTGCTGGCTTTTCTGTAACTTTGTACTTCACAGTACTTTGGGAGTGAACAGATGCCCCAGTCAGTGCTGACTGACAGCTAGACAAGTAGGCTCAGGAAACAAAGTAACTTTAAGGGAGAACAATGAAAATGATTACTCTTCCTGTTCCCCCTTGTTCCTTAGAATTTCTCTTTACCCTCCTTCCTTTCCTTCTTCCTCCTTTCTTCCTCCTATTTCTCTACCACATCAGCTCCTCTCCCCACACTTTTTTTTTTTTTTTTTTGAAACAGGGTCTCATGTAGCTCAAACTAGCCTTGAACTTGCTGTGAAACCAAGGCTGGCTTTAAACTCCTAATCAGCCAGCCTCCATTTCCAGAATGCTGGGATTACAGGTGTGTGCCAACATGCCTGGCTCTGTTCTAACTTCTTTGTGTTGCAGACATTTCTTAGCACCCCACCCCCTCTTAGAACATTCTTTAGTCCAAGAGGTGTTGGGGCTCAGAAAGTGCTGCCCCAAAGTCCTTTGGATCAAATTGAATGAGACCTAGGGGATTCACAAGGACTCTCCATCTTGAAAATGATGGTAGATTGGAGGTCAGAAGTCTCAAGGAGAGGGCTCCTGCTGGACACCTGGGAGAAGAACAGACCAGACAGAGGCTGGACACACAGGCTGTGTGGGGCCCCTCCAGCCTATCACCAGGACACCTAATCTTTTGTCCAGTTGTGCTTTACACTGTTCTCCATGCTTCCAAACAGTTGTCCTTGAGTCTGTGGATGCTCGTTTCTGAAGTCACATAACACAGAGATGAATTAAATTAGAGCTACTTTCTCTTATGATTAGCCTGTCTTTCTGTTGTTTGGAGACAGGGTATGATTATCTAGCTTTGGCTGGCTTAGAATGTATCATATAGACCAGGCTGCCATTGAACTCATAGAGTCTCTCCTGCCTCTGACTACCAAGTCTGAGTGCTGAGATAAAAGATGTGTGTCACCATGTGTGGCAGCCTGTCTTTTGTTATTAGGCATGCTGCTTCTGCCTTTATGAGAAGCAGGAAGTATCAAACCTCCCTTCCACAGATGTCCCAAGTTAAGGGACATCTAGAGTAAACCTAGACCAGAGAACATTCTAATTATTAGCATAATTATTTGACTCCCAGGGATATGAAAATGCCACCATTTAAAACTTCAGTAGGGACCACCTCAGTTTAATATCAAGAAAGTGAATGAAATCTCATACTGTAGGGCTGGGTACAGGATGCTGATACTCAAAAACCCAGGACACAACCACATTATTTATAGACCACCAAGAGAACAGGGAGAAATAAAAAGGAGGAAGGGGTGAGGCATGGAAATACTGAATGGAGGCTGAATGGAGGAGGAAACAGCATAGATCTTAGACGCTCAGGGCATCTTAGACTGGAGTTGGCTTGGCTCGTCCACATCCTGATACCCTTGTGCAGAGATTCTATTCATTCCCTCCCTGGTTTCTAAAGCCCTGATTTGTATTACAAAACAAATTACACAGTCTATCAAAGAATGACTATGGCCTATTTCCTTCAGAAGTCTGTTATCAGAAAGTACACCCTGATTGCTCTACGCCTCTAAATTTGACTGGGGCCTCTGTAGAACGATTTTTATCTTGAGTGCAATAACCCCTTGAAGGGGAGTGCCCACTGTGGCTGAGGTCACCTTGTGAAAAGGTGTGTCCTGAGGAGAGAGCCTTGTGTGAGGAGAGGACACAGTATGAGTGGAGGGCATCCTCTAAGGGGAGGACAGCCCATGAAGAAAGAGGGGGTCTCCATGGAAGGGCAAAGTGCTCCATGAGATGAGAGTGTTGCATGCGAGGGGAGCCTCTGATGAAGAGAGGATACTATTGAAGGGGGTATCCTTATGTAAGGTGATTGTTCCACATGAGAAGGTACAATGTGGAATCCCTATGTAAGGTGAGTGCTCCACACGGGGAGAGTTCTCCATATGAGGAGAAGGTGTCCCTATGTGAGGTGAGTGCTCCACCTCGTGCTCTACATGAGGAGAAGGTACCATATGATATTAGCTATGTGAGAGAGGGTTCTACAAGAAGAGAGTGTCTGTGCTAACCTTGCGTGGGTTTTGTTTTGTTTTCATGTCTCCTTGAGAAACTTAGGGGAAAAAAATGTGTGTGAGAGAAGTTCCTGAACTTGTGGATGAGTCAGCAAGACACTCTCCTCGAAGTTTGCTCTTTTACCCTTTTTAAAATTACCATTCACTTGGGGCCTTCTATCCCATTCCTAGATGGGCCTCCACTTAACTTTTACCACAAACCACTAAGAATTTTTGAAAATTTATTTCCCTCGCCCCGCTCAATATATATGTGTGTATGTGTGTGTGCATGCAAGCATGTGTACATCCAAGACAGTTTATAGGAGTCAATTCTTTCCTTTCACCGTGTGAATCCTAAGATTGAACTCTGATGGTCAGATTTGGTGACAAATGTCTTCACCACCTCTCCAGGCTAAACAATTCTTGTTTAACCCTGAAGTGACATGTCTCAGAACCCTAACCCCGTCATCTGTCCAGGATGGCTGTGGTAATCAGAGGAGGGATGCATACAAGTGTGTGGCCCCATCAGAGAACATGGGATTTGGTACTTTGGGTTCAAGGTGAGCAGAGATCATTCAGAAATGAGTCTCTATTTGGTTTTCACATTTTTGGCCATTATAACTTGTATTTAGAAGGTGAATTTATAAAATAAATCTAAACTGGACTTTCCCCACTTGAGCTTTCACAACACCTCAGGAGACTCTAGGAGAAAAACCAGATGAACATATGTTCGTAGAAGCAACAGCAGCAGCAGACTAGCGCCCTGTTTCTTACCCGACCTGACAAATACTTTCTACTCTTTTCTCCTTCCTGTGTACCTGGATGTTTGTCAGCATTCGATCAAGAGCTGGTCCCAGGGCCATTCCTGTGGGGTGACTGCTTAGAAGAGTTCAAGTGGCCAAGTTCTGGTAACAGACTACAGGTAAATAATTCTGCCCACGTGGGAGGGGCTTTCCTGGGAGGTGATATGTTTTTGAGCCCAGTGTGTCATTACTTAGCCTGTAGATCTGGTTTTCTTTGAAAAACAAAACAACCCCCCCCCCCCCAAACCCTGTGTTTGGAACTTCCCGTGCTGAGCCCACGCCAGTCTTGAGGTTTCCTGAGACAAGCTGAGTGAAAAGCATACTCACTATGAGTGTCTTCCTCTGCCTTTCTTTCTCTCCGGGAAGACTGGGGATACAGTGACCTTATGGTACTGTGGGGTTTTTTTGTTTTTGTTTTTGTTTTTTGTTTTTTTGAGACAGGGTTTCTCTGGGTAGCCCTGGCTGTCCTGGAACTCACTCTGTAGGTCAGGCTGGCCTTGAACTCAGAAATCCGCCTGCCTCTGCCTCCCAAGTGCTGGGATTAAAGGTATGCACCACCATGGCCCGGCATGGTACCGTGGTGATGTTTCTCTACACCTTGATTGTTTTCTTTCCCTCAGAGTCCTTATTGCTCAGTAGGTGTGAGGGCCGTGTTTCTGCTAAGTATTTACTAACTTCCCCAAGCCAGGCCTAGGGGACACAAATGCTTTCAATGCCTCTCAATAGATGTGCAAATAAAAACAAGTCGGTCAGCTCTAGACATCTCCGAAGAGCTTGCATTCATATCCCTGAAAACTCTGAGAGCATTTTTACCATCCCCTGCCACACACACCCAAAGAGAGTGTCTGACATGGAGGGAAGGATGTATGTATGGTTGCAGCTATGCCTCAGACCCACTGGCCTTGTGATTGCTTCCTTCAAACAGTCTTTTGTTGCCTATGTCCCAGGGCCTAGAGCCCAAACTGCTCACCTTCACCACTTTGGTTCTCTAATTTAAGTGTGGTAATTAGCACATAGGTAAGAGAAAGAAAGGTCCAGGGATTTGGAAGCAAATATAGAAGGCTCTTGGCAAGAAGGAGCTTTCTCCCCTAGCTCAGCCCTCCCAGCTCAGCCCTCCTGGCTCAGCCCCACTCAGGGGCTCAGCTCTGAGGCGTCCCTGGAGTTTTGCATCAGCGCTTGGTTCAGCCCTAAAAGAAGTTGCGTCAGGCATGGGCAACTTTTGCCTGCTTTGTTTGTATTCTCTGCGGTGACTGAAGTATTAATAAATGACTCCCCCGGGAAAGCCTGTGAGACTCACACTAGAAAACAAATTGATATGTAAAACTCTTGGAATGGTGTGGACACAGTGTTTTTGATGTTGTTTTTTGTTTTTTGTTTTTGTATTTCAAGACAGGGTTTCTCTGTGTAGCCCTGGCTGTCCTGGAACTCACTCTGTAGACCAGGCTGGCCTCGAACTCAGAAATCTGCATGCCTCTGCCTCCCAAGTGCTGGGATCAAAGGCGTGCGCCACCACTGCCCGGCAGACACAGTGTTTTTATTCACTAGTGGATATCTGCTTTCCTTCCCACCATTTTAGAAGAAAACCAAGGAAAATGTGGGCTGGGCGTAATCTCTCATTTTCCACATGGCCTGTACTCTCTGGTTTCAAACAGTCGGTGAAGCTGCAGATAGACATTTTAATGAGGAGGTCATCCTCCTTCCAGAGAACACAGGACAGTCAGAAGAACCGTTCAGTGGCTGAGATGACAGAGGGGAGGGAAATGGTTACCCAGGTCATTTCCTCTGCGTTAGTCACGGCTATGGGAGACCAGGCTAGGCCACTGAAATGCAAAGTCTTCCTGAGCTGAGGCCCTCCTGAAAGCTCTGCTGCCCTGGTTCTCCCAACTACTGAAGGCGACTTTGTTTCTTTGGACTTAGAGGTGGTCCTAGGGAGATTTACGTCATTGATCTTTATTAACTAGCGCTACCCGTCATTCATTTGAATATCTCCAAGTTGTGATTTTCCTTTGTCCTGTCTCTGCCCTAAAAGTTAGCTGCTCTTGCTTGAAGATGCTGCAGAAGATGAAACTCAGAACCACCTGCTTGAGAGGCAGCTCCTCGTCCATGAAGAGCCGGCTGGGCAAAAGGAAGGCCTTATTATACCATCCACCCACGTCTGCTTTCTTTACTTCTTTTGTCTTTTGTTACAGAAATCTGTTCCAACCAAGATGTATGCTTCTTTCATTATTGTGCCTCTCACCCTATTAAACTCCTGTCTTTTAATGTCTAAGAGCGTGTATGTGTGTGTGTGTGTGTGTGTGTGTGTGTGTGTGTGTGTGTGTGTGTGTGTAAGCCAAAGGTCAAGGTTGATGTGTCTTTTTCTCTATTACTTCTCACCTTATTTTTCAGACAGGTCCTCTCCTTGACCCTGGAGCTTACTAATCAGTCAGCTGACCAGCCAGCCCCAGGCATCCTCTGGACTCTGTCTCATAGTCCTGGGATTGTGGGTACACAGAGCTACGTTTAGCATTTTACAGGGGTGCTGGAGATCTGAACTTGGGTCCTTATGTTTGTGTGGGGAATGCTTTGTTGGCTGAGTCATCTTCCAGGACTCATTTGCCACCTTTTAATTGGAAAAGAAGGGTGACCTTCCATGGGTGCCTCAGCTTCAGAACAGACACAGGCAGGCCCTGGCATAGTAGCCTTTGTCTTCCAGGTTCAAAGTACAAAACAGACAAATTTAGATAGAGGAAGTTAACCAATACCTTGGCGTAAAACTTCTCCCTTGGGTTGGAGATATGGCTCAGCTGTTAAAGTCTAGGTTCACAACCAAAAATATAAGAGTTCGGTTCCCAGCTCCCATGGCTGTCTCTCCAGCCAAAAAACAAACAAACAAACAAACAAACCAAAAAAACAACCAAACAAAAACCCTTCTCCCTTGTGTTTTCATCTAAAACATGTTGAGGCTTTTCTTAAACCATTCTCTCTGAGCAGAAGCTTGTGGGAAGGAAAAATGAGCTTGAGATGGGCTGCACTTTACTGATTTGCATCTGGTCTCATTCCAAAATCGTCATCAGAGGCATACATCATTAACTGTCTCCGACTGCTGTGGACCCCACTCCAAGGCTTCTGTGTTACAGCTTTATTGATGATCTTGGCATATCCAGAGATGCATGAAGACCGATCTAAGTCCTTACTGCTAAGCAAAGAGTCTATAGGCAGCAGCTTGGGTGAGGGAGACCTATCCTCAGATGAATAGAAATATCATTATAGTTATAGTGTGACAGACAAGCTATTACATTATTATGTCAAAGAACTTTAGCGTTCAGGACACACTAAACTGTTGGACGTGGAATGTGAGAAACAGCCGAAGGATGTTTTCACTTACCTGGCCTCACCTTGAACAGGACACAGACCTAGGAAGGCTTTTCTGATCTCCCCTTGAAGCAGTTGAACAAACACTGGAGAAAAGCATGCATCCTTGGAGAAAAAGAAATGCCTCGTATCCGAACACAAAGGGGCACGGTGAGAACCCCAGCACAGCTTTGCTAAGCTATCTATTTACCTTGAGTTTATTACCTTGAGTTCACCACAGAGAAGTGTGGTGAAACACAGGGTGGTGTGATCTGATGGTGGGATGGAAACATTAAACATAAATATTAAAAACAAATACAGGCGTACCTCTTTCTTTGAGCCTTCATTTCTTCGCTCCCATGTCACCCAAAACTTAAGTCAGCCTCTCTTCTTGCTCTTTCTCCTTCTCTCTTTTTCTTTCCTTTCTCCCTCCAATTTCTCCCCTTTCCCTTTCTCAAAATTGTCTTGCTATGTAGCCTAAGCTGTCCTGAAACTCCCAGTGATCCTTCTGCCTCAGGTCTCAAACACTGGAATTTTAGGTTAATGCCACCACACCCAACCCTACCTTTCTCTTATTAATCTGCATTCTCATATATTGGTCTTAATCATAGACCTAGAAATGGGTGATACTGAGAATAATTTCCTACTGTGAAACAATAGTGACCAAATATTCTCTGGAGTACCGGGCTCCACTACAGTGTTATTAATCAAGGAACACGGAAGATCTCAAATGAGGAGAAGGAAGGATGAGGAGCCGTACCACCATCAGTTTATGTGGCCAACTGGAGCTGACTGGCCTCACGCTATTCCTGGTTCTCAGGGACAGTACCTAGGGGCTGCCCTTGTCCATCCATGGGCTAGGGTATGTAGTATCTGGAGGATGCCTCTGCCTCTCATCTCTAAATACATTGAAGCGGTTCTAGTCCTGACTAACAGTTGGAGGTCATCACACACCCCAGAAGGTGTGTACATCTCAGGGCTGCAAAGGCTGTGCAGATGTCAAGGCAAGTTATGGCTGATGAATCTGGTGGCTCAGCCTCCCCCTTTCTCCAAATTTTTGATTTGTTTTCCTTCCATCATTTATTTACTCTTTGTCAAAAAGATTTTTTTTTTTTTTTTTTTTGCTTTAGGGTGCAATGGGGAGTTTTGGAACTTTCCTGACCTGTCTTTTATTTCTCTTTCATCAATTGTGGATAAAATATGAGTTTTTTCTCCTCTTTTAAGACTGGGTGGGGGGGGGAAGCAATAAGAAGAAATGTCACAAGTACACACACACACACACACACACACACACACACACACACACACACACCTCTAAAGGTTTGGTTCCCCAACCCACCAGCATCTCTCAAAAGAATCCTCCCACCAAGCTCCGGTGACCATAAGTCATCAGACAGCTGACGAGTGTTCTCAGAAGTCTCTTTCCCTGGGCAGACCTGGGGATCCTTATTTTTCTCTCTCCAGGACACTTGACTCCTTTACCTACCTCATTCCTGGTGACAAAGTAGCTAAGTGCTACTGGAGGGTGAGGTGCAGGGTGGGAGGATGGGGGAGGTGGGAGGTTGGGGGAGGGAGGTGGGAGGTGGGGAGAGACCAGGTCCCTGACTGTAGTATTTATTTGCAGCAAAAGGGTAAGGCTGAGCAGGAGAACCATACAGGGCTCCAGGAAGGAGCTGATGGACAGATGGCGAAATAGACTGAGAGTCACACTGTCCACAGGGGTCGCCTATAGCCAGAGGGTCTGCGCTCAGGGTGCTATGAGCACATCGCTTTGTGTTATCTTCATCCTTGTCTACCCAGCGGTACCTCCTGACTATGGTTTTTCTCACCTTGTGTCCCTACAGAAGCAGCTCAGTTTTGAGAAAACAGAGGAATGCACCTTCACTTTGGGCTTGAACTGGTTTCTTAGGGTTTTTGTTTGTTGTTGTTGTTTTGTTTTCCTTTCTTTTTTTCCCCGTTCCTGCTCACAAGCCTTGTATCTTGGCACTGATCAGAGGCAGGGGGATATATTTCGCAGATGATTGTATGTATCTAGAGTGCAGCTTCTCTTTCATCATAACCCATCTCTTCTTTCAAAGGTCTTCATTTTTCTTTGGCCTGATTTCACCTATGTGGGGGCTGACGTTGGTTGACCAGATAGATCCTCAATGTCACATCTCCTCTTTCTCTTCCCGCTATCAGGAAGTTTGGGCTCCTGTGACTAATGAAACTATGGGAGAACTTTTCCATGTCTTTCTTCTTTGGTAGCATTAGAAACGTACTTCATTTTATCCTTTGAGAGTTGGAGTGGACTTCTGCAATGAAGTCAGATTCTCAAGAGAAATAGCCTTTTTTATGTGTGTTTGTGTGTGTGTGTGTGTGTGTGTGCAGGCATATATATATATATATATATATATATATATATATATATATATATGGAAATGCAAAGACCAAAGTAAGATATCAGGAGAGTTTCTTTATTTTTTGAGATAATCTCTCACTGAACCCGGAGATGACTTTGGTGGCTACATTGGCTGGCCAGGGATCTGCCTGTCTTCACTTCCTCACCTTTTGATGATCTGCATACACTGCCATGCTCAGGTTTGTAAATGTGAGTTTTGGGGGTCAGACTCATGTTCTTATGTTCTTATGTTTTTATGGTGGACATCTAGGGACTCAGCAAATCTCAAGGAAGTATCTTTATATAAGGTTTTCAAAACAACAACAACAACAACAACAACAACAACAACAACAAACCCAACCAGTACATTTTCAGAAAAGTGATAAGATAAAGGAAAAGAGCTGTGGAACTCTCGGGTCAGGAACTTTTTCTGTTTTGTTTTGTTTTTCGAGTCAGGGTTTCTCTGTGTAGCCCTGGCTGTCCTGGAACTCACTCTGTAGGCCAGGCTGGCCTCGAACTCAGAAACCCGCCTGCCTCTGCTTCCCAAGTGCTGGGATTAAAGGCATGCGCCACCACTGCCCAGCAAGGGTCAGGAACTTAACAGAAAGCAAATAAATGCCTTGTAAAGGCTTCTTAGTGGCGTTTCTTAATTTAGACTTCCGCTATCTTCTCCAGGCTGAGCCCCAAGCAGTCACCAATGGCTCTGCTTTGTTCTGCCTAAAATAAAAGCATTGCCAGAAAGTCTTCTGGTTTGAGGCAAATAGAGAGAAGGCAGAGAGGTTTCCTGTACCAGCGAATTGCCTTCAGTGTAATGACCATGTTTATGTACATATGTGTGTGTTTATATACGTGTGGGCATCCCTAGATGTTCTCTTCTGCATGTGGAGGCCAGAGAACAACCTCAGCAGTCAGTCTTCAGATGCTGTCAACTGTTTCTCTTCAATGTCTCCTTGGGTTGGAACTTGCCCGGTAGGGCCCAGCTGCCTGGCCAGTGAGCCCAGGGACCCACCTATCTGTCTTCCCAGTTCTAGAACTACAAGTATGCACCACAATGTCTGTATTTTTTAAAGACACTGAGCTGTGGGGGATCAAACTCTGGTCTGGATGCCCACAAGGCAAACACTTTACTGATAGACATCTTCCTTGCCATCAGTCAATGATCTTACGTTTTCTTAGGTGGCATAGTCTGGTCTCTCTGCACTGACTGGTTTTAGAGGAAGAAGAGACAGGCTTGTTATCTTTTAAAGGGTAATATGCATACATGTGTAACAGAGAACATATTTTGCCTACTCCTGTCACTGTATGAGCAGGTGGCCTTGCTGTGGGGGCATAACTGCAAGTCTCTAATCATTGATCATGTTTGAAATGCCTGGGTGGCTGACAGGAACAGAGCCAGAAGCACTGACAAAGCTGGGACAGCTTGAGCAAACTGAAATACTGAGTAAAAAATGAATGCTGTGCTCAGAGCTCTGGGGAAAGTGAGGCAGGGGAGGCCTACAAGTGCGCTGAGGTGGACAGAATGCAAGGGCTTAGAAACCCCACAGAGCCACTTGTTCTTTCCTTTCTTTTCCTTTCCTTTCCTTTCTTCTTTTCTTTTCTTTCCTTTCTTATTTCTCTCTCTCTCTCTCTCTCTCTCTCTCTCTCTCTCTCTCTCTCTCTTTCTCTCTCTCTTTCTGGCTAAAGGAGAACCCCCTGAAAGATTTAAAGTTGGATTGACCAGACCATATATGTATTTAAGAAAGATAAGATAGAGTCAGCGTGAATTATGGGCAGCAAAGATTGCATCCCAATCAGACAGTTGGTCTGATTGGGATGCAACTGAGCAGAAATGCAGAGGGTCTGAACTTGGCATGCTGGGAGGTTGGATCTGAAAGATATTAAGGAAGTAGAGTGAATGGCACAGATTGCTGTCTTACCTTCCAATGAGCTATTCTATTGTTACTGTTAATGGACAGGCCTTATGTTATGGGGAGGAGTGAAGGGAACACATGAAGGTTGAAATTTCTGCAGCTCCCATGAAGGATTTCTAATGAGACACGTACTAACTGATGGTGGGTGCTCAAGGAGGACTCTTAAGGGAGGCTCATTCAGATGGAGTGGCCCTTGTGGCTGCTCCTCTCTTATATTCCTGGAAATTGGAATGCACCCATCTTATGTCTGTGATGTACCCTAAACAGTGCGAGCCTTTGGAAAACATGGCAGAGAAGTAGACCAGGAATACAGGGGCTAAGGGTACAGTGAGGTCACCAGCCAACCTTGGACATCTATCTTCAGAACTCTATACTAGATGAGACACAGTATTCTTTTATCCTTGAGCACACTGTGATTGTCATCTGTTTCTGTGTAGCAACCAAACTCAATTCTTGATGGAGACAGATGTTGGCAAATAGTATATAGGAAGCAAATAGAAGGATCTGAGCATGATGGGTAGATGAAGATGCTCTCAGGACAAGAAGGCACAGAAGGAGGATTTAAAAATAAGGCTGATGTATTTTGTCTTGTATACATTGAGTTTGAGGGTTCTACACAACAGCCAATCTATGGAGCCATCAATAGAATGTACGCCAGGACTAGAGACACATATCTGGGGACTATCTCCCCACAGATTTAACTCATGGGAGTATATGAGCTGCTGTAGTACAACCAATTTAAACTTATCCCCAAATAGCTTACTAATAAATGAGACTCAGACTATGGTTATTTTATTTGACCTTGACAATTACTGGGGAGTAACTCCTAATCTACTCTTCGAACTGCCAGTCTGGCTACCTCCCCCATGGTGTACCCCAGATACTTGCTGTTTCTCCTGGTCATTTGCTCATGGTCCATGCCCCCTTATGGCGGCTTCGTCCTCTTCTTTCCTCTCCTCTCCTCTTCTTCTTGCTCCTTCTCCTCCTTGTCTCTCCTCACTCCTCTCTCTTCTCCAACCCCAGCCAGGTAACTTAAAACCCACCTACCTCTAATCCCTCCAATAATTGACTATATGCAGTTTTATTTAACCAATGGTTTTAAATCAAGAAACAAGGTATGCACAACAAAACTTGTAAATGTGAGAATTCACTGGTAGGTCTAGATTTTCAGGTACAGAATTTAGCATTGCAAAATATAGCAACAGACTAAAACCTCAACAATTCCCTCCATACCTTTTTTGTCTAAATAAAAAGGCTCTTTCTCTTATAATAATAAACAACATACCCTAGGAACAATTATGAAATTATTTTGAAAATTATTAGGTAAGAGTTATATTCAAAAAGTCCCATCTATTCATATTTGGCAACTTAGAGAATATATTCTACTATCTGTCCTGGTGAGTTCAGAGTTCTGTGTCTAAATCAATTTCTAACCTAACTGTATTACTATCCTAAAACTACATTCTTAGACCTAGAACATCCTTTTAAATCCTAAACAACTTAAGCTTATAGTAAGACTATGACTATCTCTAACCCTATCAGAGACCTGAGAAGAAATAAATATTAATTGTGTATGTAGGATACACAGGAATGCAGCTTCCAAAAAATTATAGAAATGACAGAGAAAGCCAACTGCCTGGACAGTCCCCAATAGTGCCTCTATAATGTTTGAGCACCCATCTTCAGTGTTCTGGCCCAGAATATCTGACAGACCTTAAATGGAGCAGGGATTATGAAGGACTTGGTTACTCTGTCTTGGCAGAGCTTGGTTGTTGGTTTCTCTGCATCTGTTTGTCCTTTTTGGACAGTATTCCATCTGCAGATAAAGTTAGGGTATTTTCTTTGCCCAGTGGTTTGCTTGCCACAATTGAAACAATTCCATCTTTCAATGATCATCATCCAAGTTGAATGGGGTGCTGCTAGGAGCTGACATGTCTCAATGTCAAAAAGACCTTAAATTAATAAAAACAACTTTAAATTTCATATTCTGTGAGTCTCTGAGATCTTTGAAGACCATCTTTCTATCTATTCATAGCATATCTGAACAAGCAAGTGTTGCCTGTCTCCAGAGACCTATTATCTATGCAACCCAGGATGCATACTTTTTTGTTTGTTTGTTTGCTTTGAGGCAGGGTTTCTCCATGTAGCCCTGACTGTCCTGGAACTCACTCTGTAGACCAGGCTGGTCTCGAATTCAGAAATCTGCCTGCCTCTGCCTCCCAAGTGCTGGGATTAAAGGCATGTGCCACCACTGCCTGGCAGGATGCATACTTTTGTGATAATCCAGACCAGTATCTGATAGGCTATGACTTTGATTGACTGACAGTTAACTTGCATTACTTAATTATCCTAAACAGTTTGTAATAGCAGCTACTAAAAGGACTGAGATTAAACCTTGTGTTTTTAAATGAGTATGTAGGCACAATGCCTATCTAATAGGTGAAACATATATATTATATTGTAACAAAGTTAGTCTTAAATTTTGTATCAATATACAAAGATTTATACCAATGAAAACCTGAAACTTGTATTGATATACAAAATTCTGTACCAATGTAACAAAATGTAAACTTACTTTTGTATCAATATACAAAATTCTGTATCAATGTAAGATTATGATTATAAAATGATTTTTTGGTTTGAGTAGATTCAATGATCTACCCCTATTTGTCTAATTTCTTATAATATTTCTATATCCCTCCATTTTCTTTTTAACCTCCTTCCCCTTACCAAGAAAAGAAAGATAGAAATCCCTGCGTATGCATACCTTATAGTTTTCATAATCATTTCATCATTGTATTCAATTTACATTTGAAAGAGAAAGAGCCTTTTATTGGACTAAAGAGGGGACAAGTAGAGAGAATATCTTGTGTATTATATGAATAAAATCAATTAAAAAGCCTCTGACCTATGGCCTAGGCAGGAAATAGAGATGGGACATCTGTTAGAAAGGATTCTGGGAGAGAGCCAAGCAGAAAATTCTCCATGAAGATGTGACAAGACAGACACATGGTACCTGAGCACAGGTAAGCAGTCATGTGGTAGAATATAGGCTAGAATAAATGGGATATTTTAAGTTATATCTCATCAGAGAAGAGCCTAGCTATACGGCCAAGGTAAATATAGTTTGAGTCTGAGTCTTATTTTTGGAGGCATGGGGCTAGGAGGAAGAACCAAGGTCTAACTTCTACAAACCGTCATCGGCTGGGTCTGTCTTGTGTCTCTAAAGTCGGTGGGTGATGTTTATGTTTTCAGGTGAGCATTTGAGACAAAGCCTGATATAGAACCTGAGGAGTGCAGTACTCAGGAATGGTCTGTCCGTGAGTAGACAATGGAAGAGCATCCAGAGAACTAGGAAGAGACTCTAGAAAAGTGCTATGCACATTATGGGTTAGATAGGGACAGAGTGGTCTTAAATGCCACAGTTGAGGAGGACCTCATTAACTGAGAACTCAGGAGAAGGCAACTGACCAAAGGGATTCCCCCACAGAACAGATTTGCACAGCTTAAGGAACCACGGGTGCAATTTGACACCAGGACGTTTGTGATTCTTCTAGACTTTTGTATTACCTGTTACTTATCTATTTTTTTTTAAAAAAATATCATTCTCTTCCTCAACAACAGATCCATCTCCTCAAATATGTCAAGTGATAGATTTTTGTTTAAGATCAAAGCAAGCTCACAGAAGTTCATAGTCATTTTAAGTAATTTCATTGTAATGAGTTTCCAAGGGTCCCCATTGTGCACGGAGGTAAAGCCCAGCTGAGGTTGGATTCTGAGCCCTGCTAATTAAACAGAGTTGTTAGGGAGTTTGTTCTGAAGGATGCTGATGTCAGAGGGGGGAGAGGCCTTTTACAGGAGGCTTTAAATCTAAACAAAAGACAAGGCAGAGGGCAAGAATGCTTTGGTGTGCCCTGTGTGCTCATGGTAGGGTGCCCACAAAAGGCTCAAGTCTCCCAGAGTAGATTCTGTGTGTCCATAGGCTCTTTGTTAATTCCTGGATGTTAAGCTGGCCTATCATGGGCTCAGTCTGTATCTCATTCCTGAAACTGAAGCAGAGTATAGTTTAGGTTGTTTTCCTAAACTTTTTAATTTATTATCTTGAGCTCAGACACGAGGAGTATGTCTACTGGGGAATTGTCCTCATATTGCATCAGGAACTCTTGGGCCCAGCTCTCCCCTTTGGTCCTGGTCCCTCAAGGGTGTTCAGAGAACCTGTTTTGGCTCTGGGCAACTTCCTGCTGAGGATGATGAAAATAATTGTTTTCCCATTTAAAGGGCAGTAGAGTGGGATGCTGTGAGACAAATGCATTACGTTTAGCTCTCAAGCAGCCAGTGCCCTCCCTGGGGAATACGTCATGGTCTTCATCTGGAACATTTTAATTGGGAAGAGCTCTTACTTGGTGTCTTCAAGAGGGACCCCAGGCACTACTTGGATAAGAAGTGCCTTGTCACTTAGGAGCTGCGGTTGTTCTGTGGCCCATTAGCTAGCTCCAGGAGAACCAGCAGCAGCAGGAATGTTAATGGACAGTGAGCACTTACTCGGAACGTAGTCCTCAAGATGCCACACAGTGACAAGCTGAAGAGGTGACCCCTGCTCTCGAGTTGCTTAAACTCTCAACTTGGATATAGGCTAGAGCAGACAGGGAGAAACAGTCTCTTGTGCTCATCATTTGTAGGCTATCTGTCTGGAAGCACATGCATGTATTAAATACTCACATGTCATATTCACATGCCTGGAGATACTGTGAATGTTCAGGGTATCAGTTCAGTTATATAGAAAAGCTGGAGTATCTCAGCTATGATTGTCTAGCTCATTTGGACATATAAGTGTATCTGTGTATACACACACACACACACACACACACACACACACACACACACACACACAGAGTTTTTGAGTAAGTCTGGCTTCCAACTTGAGATCCTCCTGCTTCAGCCTCTGAAGTATTGGAATTATATCCACACTTCAGCCAGTGCATGTATTTTGTTTGTTCTATTCTAATTTTGTTTTCTAGTACTTGGGACATGGAGGCAGGAGTATAAAGAGTTTGAGACCAGCTCCATCTACTTAGTGAGCTTGAGGCCAAATAGAGGCATAGGAAATCCTGTCTCTAAAAACACAAGCACAGGGCTGGAGAAATGTCTCAGTGGATAAGAGCACTTGTTCTTGCAGAGGACCCAGGTTCAGTTCCCAGCACCCACGTGGTGATTCACAGCCATCACTAACTCCAGTTCCAGGGGATCTGATGCTCTCTTTCAAACTTTATGGCCACCATTCATAAATATGGTGCACACACATATGTGTAGGCAAAACACTTATTCACATGAATAAGTCTAAAAATAAAAGCAAAACCTATAAACACAAACGAAAACAGAGATGCTCCCAACTTTCATTTGTTGATCCTCAGCATCTTACAATCTCAGCTCTTTCAAGCTCTGCGATCGCAACAGAGGATGCTCTAAGCTCTGCTCCCCCACCTGGGCTTTGGATGTCTCCCCTCCTTGTACAGACATATGGGAAGAAAAATAGCAGAGGAAGCAGAAGTCTCATAGATATTGTTTATGAAAGATGCTTGCTAGAAAAAAAGGGTGGGTACTATAATATTAACTGGTGATAGATCAGGGTGTGGACTTTCATGTTTAATAGATGACATTTTAATGAACTGTATAAATGGCTTGCTTAGAAGCCTGAAAAGAGATACACAAACATTGGGGAGGCATGATGGTGTACACCTTTGACCCTAGCACTTGAGAAGAAGAGACAAGCAAATCTCTGCAAGTTTAAGGCCAGCCTGATCTACATAGTAAATTGTAGCACAGGCGGGGTTACATAGTGAGATCTTGTCTAAGACTGACCACCCACCCAAGCAACTTAAAAATCCTCAAACATTAGCAGTGGTTACTTTTTGAATGGCCAAACATGGGTGCCCCATCTCAACCCTTTCAAAGGGAGCATATAGATTTTCTAACTAAAAACAAAACAAAGGAAAAGCTGTTCTTTTATAAATTTATTCTTTGAAGTAAGAACAATGGCAAGATTTTATTGTCTTTGCAATAAAACATAAGATGAAACTGAAAACCGGATGGATGTCTTACCCCTCACTCTCCTTACCCCCTTTCAATTCTGGATGCTTCTGGCTTTCAGTTGCTCAAATTCTTTCAGATCTGAAGTTGGTCTCATCCCACTCAACATAGTTTTCTTTATACTTTTAGCTCTGCTCAACCCCCCTCCCCCTGAGATAATTGGCTTAGTCTTTCCCTGAAGCCATTCTGCTCCATGTTCTGAAGCTGTTTTCCAGACAGTCACCTCCTGGTACTTCTTGCACTGCCTTTCTTAGGGCACTGGTGATTGGCACACTTCTTACCCGGCTTAGGACCACCCATCAAGTTTGGGATGGAAAAGCAAAGTTCTTCTTTTTAACAAGCATACCCCAAATGATGCTGTTAGCCAATACAAATATATTAGAACTTACTCATCCTTTCTGTGATGGTTAATATTGATTGTAAAATTGACAGGGTCTAGCTCACCTGGGAGACAAATCTCCTCTGGGAAGGTTGTGAGAGAGTTTCTAGAGTGGGTTAATTGAACTGGGAATACTCACCTTAAATGTGTGTGATGCCATTCTATGGCCCAAGGTCCCAGACTGAATAAAAAGGAGGTGAACATCATCATCCATATATCTCTGACTGTTAAGGCAACATGACTCTCGGATCTTCCTGCTATGGCATCTGGCACCATGATGGACTGTGAGGTAAAACAATTCTTCCTTAGGTTTGCTTTCGTCAGGTATTTTCTTGAAGGAACTAGAACAGTACCAAGTGTAGTCTCTACTTAGAAAAGTAGACAGACAAAGCCATGTTAGCAAGATCCATCTAACAAATCAGCGAGATAAAGTCAGATCTAAGTTCTCCATCCCTAAGGAGGTCCATGCCTATTTCTTGACCCAGGGAATAAATGCCTTCTTTAATTATTTTCTTTCATTTGTATAAAAATCTCTGTCTTGTAGCACAATGTTCATCACATGGTAAATAAATGCTCAACAAATACTGGTTGGCTGAATGAATTAAATAGTGGTGTTTTAAGGCAGGACTTAACTTTCTAGAAAATTCTGCTTGTTCCTCTAAATAAGTAGGACAAAGAGAATAACTTTAAAAATGTCAACACAGACCAAATTCATAGTCAAGGGATGGCAGACAGGAGCAGCTGTCAAGTTCACAGACTAGCTCAGATTTCAGAGGGACTCTGAGAAGTCAATTGAAACTCTATCAGAAAGGAATGAGGATGCTCCCAGCGTATAGGTAAGCTGGTGCCAAGATCTGATGGCTGAAGAAAGGAGAGCCTTGCCCATGGCCAGGTGCTCAATGGGAACAGATGTTGTGGGGGAGAAGCTCCTGGCAGGCCTGCTGTTAGAAAGAGCAGGCTTAAGGCAAGAAGCTCATCATTAGTAAGAAGGTTAAACTTCAGATGTCTGAAAATCAGCTCCTTTGCATGGTTTGGGAGAGGGAGTTCCTATGGATGCTATTGTCCTTCATCCCAGGGCAAAGACGAGACTCTTTACCCAAGGAGGAAGCTGGCCTCTCCTGAGTGACTGTCCTCATTTTGCTCTGTCACTCAGCATCCCAGGCAGTCTTAGAAGAGTGGAATGTGCTAGGACAAGCTTGAATGAAGAAGTCCCAAGCATTATAAAGTTGTAGTGCAGCCTTGAGCTCTATTCATGAAAGGGCAGGGAGACTGACATTCTCTGTGGTAAGTTGAATAGCCTCCCTTCTTCCTTAGCTTCTATGTCTCCTGGTCTCCACTGGGCTTTTCTCCCACACTGATCTCAAGTTTTGTCCCGTATGCTCATCACTCAGGGTCTCTGCTCCATCTTCTTCATCTCTGTCTGCATCTGCTGTGTTCCTACACCCACTGCTTTTCTTGATGTAATTCCTAAAAGGAAAAAACTTGAGGTAGGAAGGTTTACTTCAGATGACGGTTCAAGAAGATCTAATCCACCATAGCAGGGAAGGCAGCATGCAACTGGCCCCGGTCAGAAAGCAGAGAGGTCTGCTAGCACTCAGTCTGGCTTTTCATTTTATTCTTCGTGGGAGCCCCAACCCATGGACGGCATGGTGCCACCCAGATTCAGGGTGAATCTTCGCACATTCATAGCATCCTCAGAGACACAGCCAGGGTGTGTGTGTGTTTGTGGTGATTTGACATTCAGTCAAGTGGATCATGAATATTAATTAACAATCGTACTAACCATCACAGGTCCCGTAGCTTCACCTTCACTTCTGTCTACACTTGACTTCCAGCTCTTCCAGGTCCTTACAAGACACATCTGCTAGTGTTAGGCTGAAAAGACCCCGTGTTAAAAGGTTTGGCTCTCAGCTTTGGTTCTTTAAGGGGTGGAGCCTATTGGGAAGTTTTAGGTTAGTGGAGGTGTGTGTTCTCAAAATTCCCGGGATGCCTGTCTCTTCCTCTCTTTTTCTGGTTGCTTCCTGGCTATCAGGGCGTGAGTGGATTGGTGTACTGTGTGCAGATGTGTGAGATGCCTATGGAATCTCTGTCTTTATTACTTCTGTGTTCATATCATTCTTGACCTTTTCTCTTGGACCAACGTATTATCCTTAACTGTTAGGCTCTTTTGCTTTCCATCCTTCCCTGTCCTTCCCCTCCCCACCTCCCCTATCTCCTTTGTAGCCACAGTAACCTTTCTGAAACAAGTGGAGTCATTGTGGTTTTGCCGGGGGGGGGGGCAAGAAAAAAAAACAAAAACAAAAAACAAAACACAGCTCCCTCCCTATTACCTGGTCACCACCTAGCAGGAATTGTCTCCCTGCTTCACCCTATCTCCATCAGACCCTTCCTCCCTGAGCTAGTTTTATGTCAAGTTGACATCTGAGAGGAGGGAACCTCAGTTAAAGAAAATGCCTCCATGAGCGGAAACTGCTGGCAGACAAGCCTGTAGGGCATTCTCTTAATTAGTGATTGATGGGTGACAGCCCAGCCCGTTGTGGATGGGGCCATCCCTGGGCTGATGGTTCTGGGTTTTATAAGAAAGCAAGTCATGGAGAGCAAGCCAAGAAGCAGCCCCTGCCTCTAGGTTCCTGCCAGGCTTGAGTTCCTGTCCTGTTTTCCTTCCATGATGAACAGCGATGTTGAAGTGTAAGCCAGATAAGCCTTTTCCTCTCCAAGCTGCTTCACTTGTGGGGTTTTATCACAGCAACAGCAATCCTAACTAGACACTCCTCTCCTGCTCAGAGCTCGACGCAGAAAAGTCTTCTCTACCTGACAAAGGGCCCCGATCCACTCTCTATTTCATAAATGTTTTTGCTCTGGTCTGGCCTTCCTCTTCTGCAAAAACGCCTGTTATACAGGAGATTGTCCACTGCCCAACTCACCCTTCCTAGTCCAGCTCAAAGGCCCTTCCCTATTCCTTTAACATGCTTTAAGCCCACTTGTACCTTATGCTTTGTGGACATAGGTATCTTCTACAATGTCTCTCTTTGTAGTACCTGGTCCCAGCCCAGAGCCTCACACCTCTGTGGAGAATCCTCATTCAGAATGTATTGGTGACTGAATGAATACAGTCCTCGTTCTTCTGAACATTTTGTTCCCTCCCCAAAGACCCCATTTTCATAATAACTTTGCCCCCTAAGGTCAAACAATTAGTGGAGTATTCCCTTCTCTTTCTCTGCTGGGAGGGTGACAACTTCCTTATTTCAAGAGGGAGAGCTACCAGGGAACAAAACAGATGTCCCTGGCCTTGCTGCCTGGCTCCTTTGTCAGTTCTCAGTAATGTGTTCATGCTGGGTGGACCTTATAGCCAGAGCCGTGATTTCCTCAGGCACTCTCCTCTCAGGCCCCGCAATCACGGCCACCACTATGGTACAGAAGGCTCTACCCTCCCTGCCAGTCTGTGATTGGGAGTGTGGGTTTAATCAGGTTTTTTGTCTGGGTAGAGGCAGATAGTAGAAGACCATCTGTTTCCAGGTCTTAGCTTCAGACTGCAATCGGCTTTACACAGAGATCATGCAGATATTTTATCCCCATCTATCTGACTCAGATTCTTTTAACTGGTCTCAACATGGAGCTGGGCGGGCAGAGGTTGGGCCAGGAAACTCATTTGCTTTTCTAAAAACTAATACCTAATCTATGAGTCTACCAGTGAGCTATTGGGAGTTACACAAGTCCCAGCTATCTGAAGGAATCATCAGCCACAAGAGCCAAAGCTCTTGTATAGAGCAAAGGGGTGCCTGGGACTGAGCCCCATGTCTGTTAAAGGCCCTGGGCTGTTTGAGTGAATGAGTCTAGTTTAAACTCACGGATTCAGAGAAGGGCCTGAGAAGAAATGGCTTTCCATCTTCATCTATGGCATGGGCAGGGCCAAGAGGTTAGTGACCTTCTGTTGAAGAGGATTGGGAAGCAAGTGACCTCATACACTGGGCACGAGAAGACTTGAAAATGAAAATAATGTATGCTGGCAATTTGGCAGCCCCTATTTAAATATGTCTGAACTTGGCCTTTGACCCAGCAATTTTGTTTTTAGGAGTGTATAGTATGCATATACTCGGATGTGAAAAATGATATCATGCGTAATATATATTCACTACCATGTCATTAGATGTACTTGAATGGTCCGACAGTTGGGGAAGTTATCCGAGCAATCGAGGAGGTACTGCTTTAATTACTGTTTTACTGTAAAGAAGAAGAGAATGTTTCTTAGACGTCAATAAAGAACAACTTTCCAGACATATGGTACGTGAAGCAATGAAGTGGACCATCAAAGTGGACAACGTTCAGTACGTTGTGTTGATATTTGAAGGGGGAAGCACTGAGTATAGTGGCACACGCCCGTCATCTCATCCCCCTGCTTGAGGATCGAAGCAAGAGCACAGTGAATTGAAGGTTAGCCTAGGCAACACAGTGAATTTCAGCTCACTGTGAGCCACAGAGTGAGTGCTTAGACCAAACAAACAAGAATGTATTAAAAAGGAAAAAAAAAACTAGGAAGAAAAACAAAAGCATTTTCTTGGAATCCTTTTATTTATAAATCTACACTGCGAACATTACCAGGTGGAAACTTGACATGCGTTTCACAGCCAACAGCCTTAGAATACAGTCTACGAGGCAGGCATTATCAGGAGAGAAGCTGAAGGGAATAACAGATGGAGCACAGTGGTCAGCGCCCAGACTCTGCAGCCCCACGGGTCAGATGTTGACCGGATGAGAAAGAACATTAGGGTAGCCTGCGGAAGCCAGCTTGTGTTTCCAGTCCCAGTCAAAGACAGCTCAGAGAGCAGCTTGTGAAAGCAGTTAAACTATTTACTGGAGCTTCTTTAAAAGATTCCAAGGGTCACATATGCTTGGGAAATAGTGAAACTCTTAAAAAGGTCTTGGCTTTGGGGCTAGGGTTGTCTGTTTGTTTATCTAGTGTGCATGAGGCTCTGGGTTTGAATCCCAGCACTGAGAAAAGGAAATCAAAAAGGTTTGTTGGCCTTCAACTTATCCAGCCCTCACTTTCAACTGTGCATAGCTATGGTTGGAACTCTCTCCTCCAGCGTTCTAACCTCCCAAGGAAACTGTGCTCAACTGCTGTGCCTTCTTGCGGTTAATCATTATGTTCTGTAAGGCGATTTTCCATTGCAATTATAAATCACCTTACTGCCCAGGCTTACTGGAGCTCCACCCTTATAATGCCCCTGAGCTGAGGCTGTGGGGAAATGCCAAGTGAACCAAGTCAGAATTTTATAGGTGGCAATGAGGGTAGACAGACATGGGAAAGGATGGAAAAAGGGTGTAAAATACTTTATAAATAAGTTTCAGCACCTGTTACACATGTCAGGCATGTAGAACATTGCCTGGCACATAAGAAGCAGCCCATAAATCATAGCCATTAGTATTCATAACTAACCCTTTCTCATAACCTGATGGTAATAATGACAGCTGATGTTTACTGAGAGTCTATTATATGCTAGTACAGGTCTAGGACTTCAGGTGAATTAATCCTGTAACTTCCCAGCACGGCCATGCAGCTGGTCCGTTCATCCCTCATTTTACAGAGAAGGGTTGAACAGAGAGAGAGAGACTTAGCAATTGTTGGAGATACCAACATGCAGATAGCCAAGCAGCCTGGCCATTGTGTTAATGTGATTTCTAGGGACCAGGCCAGTTAACTCCTTCCATGCTGGAGGCTTTGGAAGGGTTTTCTTCTGCTAGTTTCCACAATCCTTAGTGGTCGTAAGACACATGCAAGAAAGCAGCAAGGAGAGCAGTCACTATTATACTCCTGGGAAGATAATTGCTGTTATAGATAGCTGGGCTTCTGGAAGGGTGAAGATTCTTGGTCAGGGATCAGAGGAAGGCCTCTTCCCATAAGACCTTAGTTAATGCCTTGGATGGTTCGTCCCAGTTGCTTATCTATCAGGGAAAATCATGCAAACTAGATAAGTAGAATGCCCATGGTTGTTCTGGGATATTTGTTTCACAGTCAGTAGGGCATCAGACACCATGTTTTTGACATATCAATGCCATGATATGTTTTCTTTGCTGGATCTGAATCCAGCTTAGGGATTCAATAGAAATGACCACCCAGAATACAGGTTTGGGCTTAACATTGGAATTGCTATGTGCAAAGTGAGTCCTCAGATCCATGGCTTGGTGAGAAGAAGCAAGCTCCCAGTCCCAAAAAGCATTCGAAGAGAAGACTTTAGATGTCTAAGCATAATTAATCCAACATACGGAAATTTCTCTAACTGCTAGAAACAGAAAATCTCTCCAGTTTGTGGAAGGCCTGAGATGATTTAGTGATGGTGGGGTGTATGTGAATCCTCACTTCTTTTTATCTGTGAGGTAAGATGAAGAACACATTCCAGAGAACGTGAGAGGAGGAGCTCACACCAAGGGGGCTGGAATCTCACTCTGCATGCAGAACTGGGGAGATGAACACCTCATGACCTCATGACGGTGTCCCAAGCTGAGTAGGATCACTACAGAGGAGATGCAGGGATGAGATGCCACAGTCAAGGCAGTTCTGTGCCATCATGTCATATTATTGCCATATGGAGTTTTCTTTAGCTTGAATGTGTTCCCATAGTTTAGGTGCTGGAAACTTAATCCCCAAATTTATACACTGATGACATTAGAAATATCACATTATATGATATTAGAAATATAAATAGAAATGTATACACTGATGACCCTTGAGAGAAAACTAGGGTTGGGTGAGATCATGAACACAGGGCCGCTGTGGTGATGTTAGTGACTTTTATAAGAAGAGGGAGACCTGAGGTAGCATACCCATCTCTCCATGGGATGTTTCTACCATGTTAGGATAGAGCAGGCAGGCCCTCTTCAGATGTTGGTACCAAGCTTTTGGGTTTCCTGGACACCAGAATCATAATCCAAATAAACCTCTACTCTCTATAAATTACCCACTTCATTTACTTTCTTATAGCACAGAAAGGTAATTGAAATATTATTTTAATGGGGGATATAGACAAAAGCTTCTGGGTGGCATTGGAGAGCTTACTGGGCTGGTCACCAAGGGAAAGGCCGAGTACTCCTGAAAAGGACAACTGGAAGGAAATTGTTGGATTTGGAACTAGTGGCAGGAGGGAGGTACAGCAATTCTGGGGGGGCGGGGCTCTGAAGGGCCAGGGAAAGCTAAGGGAAATTGCCTTTAGAGGAGAAAGATCAAAGTGCTTAGAGCAATGGCCTAGGGCAGGGGGCAGTTCCATGCCAGGAAGCAAATGCTGAGTCACACTGGTCACACTTCAGCAGTCTCAGCTGAGGTCAAAGGCTGATATCTGGAGTCAGGCCTGAGACACGGGGACTAGAGAATAGGAGACACGGGGACCAGAGAACAGGATCCACGACCTCCTTTCCTCTGTTTTGAGGAAAGCTAGGGTCTTTCCCTTTGGGAAAATGGTAGCAGGACCAGACATTCCACAAAGCATAAAGAAAGACCCTGGGTTTACTTCAGAGGCACTCTTTTGAATTGGATGAAACAAAATCCCAACCCCTAACTTCTCAACAAAGTCTATATTCCAGATGGTGTATCTATGTAAATGTTGGCTTTAGTGATGCTGGCGGAGAGAGTATTATAGGATGAACTGCATCCTCTGAATTCAGTTGACACTCTGGTCCCTGATGCACTTGTGTTTGAGGGTGGCATCTTTACAGATGAAAGGAAGGGGTAACGAGGTCACTGACTTAGTTTGATCTGACTGATGTCCTTGAGAGTATGGTTCAACCACACACAGAGAAGCCACATGAGGACATAGGGAGGGACAGCTATCCACAAGCCAAATAGAAAGGCCTTATGAGACATCAACCATGTTGACATTTTCTGTCTGGACTTGAAGCCTCCTAAACTGGGAGAGAATACATTTCTGCTGGTTGGACCACCCAACCTGTGGCCTTATGTCATGGCTGTCCTCCACACACAGATATAGCCAGAAAAAGTTCTGTCAATAACTAAACTTTAGGATTAAGCCACGATCACAGAGATTTACAAATGAGTTATCAGTGCAATGTAGATTATTAGTGTGGAGTTGTATTGGTATATTAAAAACAAATGAAGCTACATGATACTGTGAAGAGGCCAGGATTATTAAATAATATTGGATGAACATCAAAGAGCCAGCCTTAAATATACACCACTTGATTGATTTATTAATAAACTTGGAACTTATTCTTCATGATCTCCACAAATCTAGATATACAGTACCAACATAATAGGAACCAGACATTCTGTGTTAGTCATTTTCTCCTCATTGCTATGGCAATAAATTTGACAAAAGCAATTTAAAGAAAGATGCATTTATTTTGGCTCACAGCTTGAGGGCACAGTCCATTATTTTGGAGAAGTCATGGTGGCAGGAACTCGAGATAGCCGGGAAGGTTGCATCCACAGTCAGGAAGCAAAGAGACATGAATGCTAGGCTGCTGCTCAGTTTGTCCTCCTTAAGGGATCAGCTTAAAGGCAATTGTTGGCTTTGGAGACCTGTAGGGGAGCTACAGCCAATCCTTTGGTAGCTTCAGTGCTGGGGAAAGCTGAGGGAGATGCTATCAGGAGAGTAAAATCAAAGTCCTTAGAGCAATGGCCACGGATACTCTGCAGGAAACAAATCCTGAGTCACATTGGTCTAGTGATCTCAACAGTGAGGACAAGGCTGATGTCTGGAGGAGGCGCAGCAACCAGAGAAAGATTGACCCAAGACAGCTGATCCTGTTACATCCAGAGCCAGGAAGCAGAAAGAGGGGAATGCTGGCGTTCAACTTGCTGTCTCCTTTTCCCTCAGTCTAGGATGCCCACCCATGCCATGGTGCTGCTCACATTCAGGATTGGGTCTTCCCACTTTAATTAGTGGAAACCAGAAACTTCTTCACAGACAGGCACCAAGCATCCTTTGTTTCCATGGTGATTCTACATACCATCCAGCTACCAGTCAAGACCAACCATCAGACATTACACCCCTGTACCTCTTCAGAGTCATCATTCATGTTGGATAAAACTGGAATGACGTTGATTTCAACATAAGTGGTTGCTGTCTGTGTTCCTACAAAGGGCCTCTAGGTAAAGGATGTCCTGCTATTCTTCTGGGAAGAGTAGAAGAAATGGTGGTTGGGGAAGACCACAATGCTTTCACCTCTGCTCCAGTGAGAAAGCCAATACTGAGAGAACGTAGGGTCACTTCCTCAGTAATAAGCTGTTTACTTCAAGGTACTTTTATAAATGGTCTTTAAAAAAAATCTGTTCTTAAGATGCTAGCGGCTCTGCTCTCTTAGCTGTGACAGACACCACTTGTCTAAAACCACATTGTGATTGATGATCTTCATAAATCACAGAGCCTAACAGTGTGATTAAATCTCATATAGCTAAGATGTCAAAAGGGACTGGTAATTATTTTAAATATAAGATGATAGTAGGTTTAGTATAAAAAAAAAAGGTATGATCTTCCCCTGAAGATGGGAAGGTGGCTCTGTTGATACAGTTATTAGTAAGAAGACAAGCATGAGGACTTGAGTTCAGATCCCAGGCAGCCACAGAAAAAGCCATGTACAATGACTATGTGCATTTACGATCTCTGCACTGGGAGGTAGGAGCAGGAGGCTCTTTGCAGCTAACTGGCTAGTCAGAGAGCTCTAGGTTCATTGAGAGACCCTATTTCAAAAACATAAGGTAGGGAGTATTGAAGGGGGTTCCCAACATCAATTGCACATGCTTTCACACAATGGCCTCCACATATTTTCACATACACATGTGCCTGCAACCTCCCCAATACAACACACACACACACACACACACACATGCATGCAACCCCAAACACAACACACACACATGCATGCACCCCCAATACAACACACACAAATACATGCATGCAACCCCTTCCCCCAATAACACACACACACACTGTGATTTTTGTATAATTTGAGGCCAGTTGGATATACTATTAACGTCACACATTGTACTCATATATCACTCTAAAAGCACTACTGAATTGGGGGTGGTTCTTAGTAGAGCTCAGGGAATATTCCTAGCTCCTTAGGATTTTTTCTTCACTATCCAGTGGGGCCACCTGGATGAAGCCCTATCATGGCTGTACAGTGTGGCTTAGAGCAGTTTACTAGCCAAGAGGTCATTGTTCTTTGTTCTAGAGGAAAATGTTATCTCAAGAGTTGATTAATTGAAATTTCGTCTGTTTTATGACAATCCTCCCCCACCTCTCTCATTTTCCTTCCCCATCCCTGGCATATCAACAGTTAGTTACCTGGTGCTGTGGTAGAGATGCCCCCACTAGTTAATTCCTCCTGAAATCAACAGTGGCCTTTTACTAGTGGGATATATATTTTTTTAAATCCTAAAAGACTCCAAATACAGCATTCCATCTGTCCCTAGTATAGTGGGGGTCCATCAATGGTTTTTCTGTTCCCTCTCTACCTCCGCTCAAAAGAGCAGCAACAGTGGATAGATTGACAGGTTTGTCAGACAGTGTTTCCCCTTTGAGTATATATCCCGTGGTTTTCTTTTTTCTTTCCCTTTTTAATAATGGAATCTTAATTCAGCTCCCAAGGGTCAAGCTCTATTCTGCTGCCATTTCTAATCTACTTGTCTCTTTACTTAGATTTCATCTGCCAATTGATAGCATTTGAATGGCCAGTGTGAGTATAAAACCCATTTATATTAGGGGTGTTTGAGGAGTCATACTCACACCCAGAGCTTACTTTTCCTCCCGAAGGGTTCAGCTCAAATCAGCAAGTATTTATTCAGCAATGCTGAGCTAGATGGTAAGAGGGGCAAAGATGGAGAAGTTGAGGTGTTTCTGCCTTTCTTGGAAGTATACCAGACTCTGCAAATTGTCTCTTGAAACAAGGTGTTCAATAATTCAAGGGTTAGTTCTGTGATAGAGACGTGAGCAACAAGGCTTCAGACAAAGGCAGTCCCAGGAATTGAGTTAGCCAGGGAAGACTTAGTGATATCAAGAATAGACTTGATAGCCAAGAATAAGACCCATTCACTGGAAGATAAATATTTTGAGCTAATCTTTTTCTCTTTAACTCTGAACTACTTGGAAAGGTCCCTATTTCTTTGGGGATTAATTTTGTGAATGGTACATATCTTTGGCTAAGTGGTAGCTGCTTATTATTTAATCTCTTGTGAAGACTGACACAGGGAATTATCAAAGCAGAAGAAATCACACCAATGCTTGGTGTCCGATAAGTACATTTTCCCTCAAACACAAATTTTTTTAACTGATTTTCCTTGAACTTCATTCTTCTTATATGAAGAAAATAATCAAATGTTGTTTCCATTTAATGGATAAAGGTATGTCCATATGAAGTCTACACAAAAATTCCTTCTTCCTCCTCTCCCTCCTCATTCCTCCTCCCTTCCCTCCCCATTCCTCCTCCTCCATCCCCTCCTTCTATTTCTCTTCCTTCTCCATCTCCCTCCTCCTTTTTTTCTTCTCCTCCTCTTCTCCTTCTCCTTGTCTTCCTGTGTGCTGATGGACTGGTTTCCTTTGGAGTTTGTGTTTGTGATAACAATACTCATCCAAAAGCTACTTAGGGAAGACATTTTTTTTTTAGCTCACAATTTTAGATTATACTCCATTATTGTGGATGAAGCCAAGGTGACTGGAGCTTGAAGTACTAGTCACACCCATAGTCAAGAACAAAGGCTGAATATGTTCCTGCCAGCTGCTCAGCTCACCTTCTCCATTACACAACCCAGGACCAAAGCCCAGAGAATGGTGCTGCCCACTTCTAGGCTGGGTCCTCCAACATCACTCAGCACAACTGAAACAGTTCTCTACTGACAAGCCCACAGGCCAACCTGATCTACACAATTTCTTATTGAGATCTCTCCTCAGCTGATTCTAGATGTTGTCAACTTGATAATTAAAACATCCCATCATAGTGAGTATGTGTGTCCATGCACAAAGAAGCCAGGCAAGGACACCAAGTGTCCTGCTCTATCCATCTCTACCCTGTTCCTTTAGGATAGGGTCTGCCACTGAACCCACAGGTAGGCCAGTATCCTTCAAGTCCCAGCCATCCTTGGGTCTCTTCTCCCTATAGTGCTGGGGTTACAAGGACACGCTGCCTATCCAGCTTTTCATGGAGGTGTTGGGGATTCAAATTCAGGTTCTCATGTGTGCACAGCAAGCACTCTCACATACTAAGTCACTGTCCCAGCCCCCAAGCTTCTCATTGTGGTTGTGAAGTTTAAACATTCTTATAAGCAATTTGCTAAACAAGGCAGAAGAAATATTTGTTTCCTTAAGTCAAGATAATATAACCAAGCATGATTGATTTAAGACATAAAACTCAGTTTTCTTTTGTTATAGAAATTAATGGACATTTAGAAAATCTGAATCTGGTTTCTGGTCTGTCTGGGCCAGTGTCCTGAGCAGACCTTGGGCTCAAACTCCGCAGCCAGTCCCACAACACCCAGAGGAAGCTCCACTCCCAGTTACTTTAGCAATGCCAGAATCACAGGATCACAGAGACAGCTTGACTCTGAGGGAGTTCTGACACAACCAGGATCACAGGAAGGACAGGCTCCAGTCAGATTTAGCAAGGGCAGGTAGCACTAGAGATAACCAGATGGTGGGGGGTGTGGGAGGGGGGCAAGCATAAGATAATAAACAATACAAACCAAGGTTACTTGGCATCATCAGAACCCAATTCTCCCACCATAGCAAGTCCTGGACATACAATCACACTGGAAAAGCAAGATTCAGATATAAAATCACTTCTCATGGTTATGATACAGGACTTTAAGAAAGACATAAATAGTACCCTCAGAGAAATACAGGAGAACACAGGTAAACAGATAGAAGCCCTTAAAGAGGAAACACAAAAATGCCTTAAAGAACACAATCAAACAGGTGAAGGAAATGAACAAAACCATCCAGAATCTAAAAATGGAAATAGAAGCAACAAAGAAATCAGAAAGAGAGACAACCATGGAGATAGAAAACCTAAGAAAGAAACCAGGAATCATAGATGCAAGCATCACCAACAGAATACAAGAGATACAAGAGAGAATCTCAGAGGCAGAAGACACTATAGAAAACATTGACACAACAGTCAAAAAAAATGCAAAAAGCAAAAAGCTTCTAACCCAGAACATCCAGGAAATCCAGGACACAATGAGAAGACCAAACCTAAGGATAATAGGTATAGAAGAGAGTGAAGACTCCCAATGTAATGGGCCAGTAAATATCTTCAACAAAAGTATAGAAGAAACGTCCCTAACCTAAAGAGAGAGATTCCCATGAACATACAAGAAGCCTACAGAACTCCAAATAGACTGGACCAGAAAAGAAATTCCTCCTGTAACATAACAATCAAAACACCAAATGCACTAAACAAAGAAAGAATTTTAAAAGCAGTAAAGGGAAAATGTCAAGTTACATATAAAGGCAGGCCTGTCAGAATGACACCAGACTTCTCATCAGAGACTATGAAAGCTAGATGATCTTGGACAGATGTTATACAGACCCTAAGAGAACACAAATGCCAGCCCAGACTACTATACCCAGCAAAACTCTCAATTACCATAGATGGGGAAAACAAGATATTCCATGACAAAACAAAATTTATACAATATCTTTCCACAAACCCAGCCCTACAAAGGATAATAGATGGAAAACACCGAAACAAGGAGCAAAACTACACCCTAGAAGAAGCAAGAAAGTAATCTTTCAACAAACCCACACAAACCTAATTCCACCTCTTACAACAAAAACAACAGGAAGTAACAAATAATGTTAACAAATTAACAGGAAGTAACAAAGTAATGTTAACAAATTCAGATAAATTGAAATCATGTATCTTTTCTCATCATAATGCAATAAAACAAATCAATTAAAAAAAAAGAAAGAAAGAAAATCTGAATCTGTTTAAGGGAAATGACAGTCATCCCTAATTTTAGAGGCCAGGTTCTTCGGCTGTTTAGTGGATCTTCTCTATTTATAGCTATGAATGGAAAGAAATCACTTAGGTTTCTCTAAGACTTTGGATCACTGAGTGATTTATTTAATTTTATTTCATGTGCATTGGTGTTTTGCCTGCATGTCTGTCTGTAGGAGGATGTTGGATCGCCTGGAACTGGAGCTACAGACAGTTATGAGGTGCCATATGGGTGCTTGGGGTTGAACCTGGATCCTGCAGAAGAGCAGCCACTCTTAACTACTGAGCCATCTCTCCAGTGATTTTTTATTTTTTTATGAAGGAAGTTACCCTATTCCCTGTCTTATTTGGATATGTAATATTAAATGGAGAAATGTGTGTGTGTGCATGCACACATGCACACTAAGCTGCTGAGATTTGAACATAAAGTAGTCTATATCCATTTAGTACTGGTGTGTTTTGGTCAAGAAGGCACAGTACTGTTTTAAGAAACTGACTTTCAGTTACATAATAATTACTCTCAACATGCACAGAGCTATGGGCTAGATAAATGTTCCCCTTCTTCCTCTCCCTCTTTGCTTTTCAGCTGCCATGAGGTGGGCAAACATTTCATGATGTGGTATACTGCTCCAGGCTCAAAAGCAATGGGACCAAGTGACCATGGACGTGAACCAAACTAAACCTTGCCTCTTTGTAAGCTGATAATATTGCATTTGTCCTAGTTGTGGAAAGCTGGCTAAAACATATAGTATGTTTTACTTAGTCATTTCTGTATCAGTAGACGTCTATTTCTTCCACACATTCTTTTTTTGTTTAAAAACAGTAAAGTAGTGAAAAAAAAATCTTGCTTGTCTGACATGTTCTCATGAGGAACTTTTTAAAGAAACAAAGTTGCTAAGTAGAAAAACAGGGATGTATTTTAAGACTGGGGGTATGAATCGACAAAATTCCTACAGAGACACTCTTCCAGAGTGTCTTCCTGAGGCATTAGGTGACACGAGAGTGCACACTTGGGTGTGTTGTTGTCAAAGCTAGGTCTTTAGTATATATTCTGTTTTATAAAAGGGGGATGCCATCTACCTGGTCAATAAGAATAACTTTCTTTAAGACTCCTTTAGTTTATTTGTGTATCTTCTGAATGTATAGTTCGTGACCTAATTAGGGCATTTTTTTTCATTTTAACAGATATTGGTGTGTGTGTGTGTGTGTGTGTGTGTGTGTGTGTGTGTGTAGCTGGGGGTGTCGGGATGGACCCCATGACCTCATCTCTAGTGCTCTACCACTGAGTTACATTCCCAGAAGACATTTGCTTTTCAATACAATTTTAGAGAGAAAAGCAGAATGAATTTGTACAAAACAGATGTTTCCTAGTGACAGTCAATTTTATCTTTCAGAATGCCAGCCTCTACGTTTAGAGGTTAGCTATATTTATACATCTCTAAAATGTCCTTTCCCCGTTTTTGTAGCTAAGCTTTTATGATACAGCTCATGGGCATGCCCAGTGGTACTCCTGTCCGCCATCTTTATGGTTCAAGTTAAATACATCCAGAGGTGTTTTTGTCTTCTATGTCTATGGTTCTTATTGACCATGCGGGAAAGCATTCCTGGCTGCCATACAAGGTGAGTATGCCCAGAAGTAAACCTGTCTCCCATTTAACATTTTCAACCATGACTTTAACTGAACATGCTCAAGAATGCACTTCCTTGACTGAGCATGCTCAGAAGTATTTTCCTATGTAAATCTAGTGTTTTCAATACTCTCTCTGGTTAATACACTCTTGCTTCCATATTGCTTTGGAGATGTCTCCACACTAGTGACCTGGTACAGGAATGGAGTTTCAGAGTGTAGTTTCAGGTCACAGTTTTTCCATGCATAGACCCTGGTCCTGGCTTGATGTATATTCCAGAATAGATCATAGATCTGGCTGGTTTGAATAGGGAAAGTTCAGACTGTCCCTCAGTAGGTTCAGTGAGTCAAGTGATGGGGAATGGTAGGTAAGTTGGTCAACAGGGGAAACACACACAAATTCATCAGCATCTGCTTATGTGCTCCAGAACCACACAAAATGCAAAACTAAAAGCAAGGTCAGGTAGTTGAGGTTTCATAGGGAAAAGAGAAGTGAGGAGGGAGTTTTACAGTTGAGGGTAATGATTCTCAGAGGCCTGGGTAATTCTGAAGAACAGACAATGGCCAAGAACAAAAAGTTTCTTTGGGTACTAGATGTGAAGATAGGCCTGTTCAATCAGTCTCCTCCTCTGTGAAATAAGGTTAATCTTTCATCCTATTAAGTCTCTCAGTAGGGAGACTGATTCCCATTTTGCTCCCTGTTTTGCAAATGCAAACTTTAGGTGATAAGTTTTAGGTGATAAGGGCTTCAGAGGAAGCCCTTGTGTATATTGGGATTTGGGTGTGGAGTGAGGTAAAGGAGGCGAGGAAAGAGTAACCCAGATTCTGAGTCAGTGTCTCACACCTTCCCAGGTCCTTGAATTCAAAGAGCTCAGTATGGCACATTTGGGTCTTCTTCTTTTGTTGTTGTTGTTGTTTGTTGTTTTTTGTTTCAACACCAAAGCTAATACATCTTAGTAGAGACATATGTGATTCTGGGACAGTCTCATGGGACAGGTCTCTGGAGAAATGGGACTTGTGTCCTTGTAGAGAAATGAGAACTGATCATATGTAATTGATATGTTTTATGAAACAGGAAAGAAAATGTCGTGAAGGGGAATCAGGGATCAGGGGAAATGATCACAGAAGGAAGTGAACGGGTCAGAAAGTAAGCAGAGGCACTTGATCCTGCCACAAATGACTGGCAGGAATTGCTTATTCCAAGAAGTAGTAATTATGTGACTCATTGCTTGACTCAAATTCAAAGCTAATTGGGCGCCTTATATTTGTTACATTCTGACCACTAGCCTGGTGGTGGATGGAAGTGTGACAGACTCTGGGTGACCCCTGACTTTGGGCTTCTGCCCCATAGATGCAGGTGAGCTGCCAGGTCTCTAGAGGGAAAGAGCGAGAGTAGGACCCTAGTTGCCAGCTCTAAGAGCTGAAGGTTTAGAGACATTATGTGGAGGAATTAGATTACACATCAAAGTTACTTAGGTTCATGCTGTTTATTTTTGTGACTGTCTTCTAGGCCAGTAACTGGTAAATTTACCTTCAGATCTGAAAAACAACCCCTTGGACCATGCACTACCTAGAAAAGGATTTAAGAATTTATCATCTGTGAGTTGGAATTTGAATACACTGTGTGTGTGGAGGCTTTTTTAGAATTCTTCCCACTCCTGTTAACTCTCTATTTTTCATTACACACTGCATGCCCTATGAGCTTTATGCTTAAAAATCTGAGCCTCAAGCTCCCCAACTTCACTCTCTGCATTCAATTGCTCAATGATAAAGGGAGGAGCAGGTGTGTTCAGCATCCTTATTCAAAGTCTAGGCTCCCTGGAGGGACCCTGCTTTTGTTTTATGGAACTCCACAGCTCCATCTTTCTGAAATGTTTCATGAGTGTTGTAGGATTTGCATTACTCGATGCAGAAGGGCAGGGACTTGGCTTTGTCTCATGTTCTCTGGTATTCAGCTCCAAGGCTAGGGAGTTGCTGCTGTTTGCTATTCCATAAATACTTGATAGACCAAGTAGCTCATCATGGGAGCTGAGCCTTCTTCTTGGGAGACTTTGTTAGTAAGACAGGTTCTAGATGAGGGATGTGTACATTTGGACACCTGATTTTTACATTTACCTCATCTACTGTGAAATGTCAATTAACAAATAGATATTGAGCCATGTTGGAGATGCCAGACCTGAGTCCTGGGATGCAATGATAGACATTTTTTTCTTTTGCCTTTACAGGGCTTGCAGTCTAATTATATACATATAATTAAAGGGAGGCACAGATATGTACAGGGCAAAAACACAGGAATAACCTTCACAGAATAATTACTTGTAACATTCTTCAAACTGAAACTCTGGAAATATGTGTTCAACATATAGTCCATTTAGATACAATGAATACTGAGATGAAAAAAAATCTTCCCAACTTTGCTTCTTGTCTAAACAAAGAACTTAATTGATAGACAATATACAACAAATAACCTTACATTACTGAAATCTTTCAAACCAGCTGATTAGGGGGAGGGAGACATATTAAAATGACTGCTATTTATATAATAATGTCACCTACCTTCTTGCACATTCTTGAGACAGGATGGGGAAGGTCAGAGTAATAGATGTGGCCATATTAGGTACCTGATCATCAGGGTTACCTTCATCTCTGGCAAAGTAGATATTGGTGCCATCAATGACCACTTCATTGATCTCAACTACATGGTCTATATGCTCCATCATAATACCACCCACTGCAAGTTCCATGGAACAATACCAAGAAACTTGTCATTAACAGGAAGGTTAATTCATCTTCCAGAATAGAGATTCTACCAATATCAAGTGAGGTGATGTTGGTGTGGAGTATGTTGTAGGTTCCTCTGGTACCTTCATGACCATGGAGCAGGCCAGGGCTCACTTGAAGGGTGGAGTTGAAAGCACCACCACCTTTGCTCTTCTGCTGATGCCATCATATTTGTGATGGTTATGAACTATGAGGAAAAACAACTCACTAAAGACTGTCTACAATACCCTCTGCACAACCGTTTAGTTCTCTGGCCAAGGTCATTCATGACAATTTCAGCATTGTTAAGGTAATTATGACCAAACTACATGCCATCAGTGCCACGCAGAAGACTGTGGATGTCTCTGTGGGATATGATAGCTATGGGGTTGTGAGAACCATCTCTCTATACACTGGTGCTGCCAAGGCTGTGGGCAAGGTTCTTCCAGAACTGAAGCTAACTGTTGACCTTCTATGTTCTCACCCTAACATGTATGTCATGGATCTGACTTTGTTGCCTGGAGAAAGCCACATATAGTAGCATCAAGAAGGTGGTGAAGTAGGCATTTGAAGGACTACTAACGGGCATTCTGGGATCTACTGAGAACCAGGTTGTCTCTGGTGACATTAACAGAAGCATCCACTCTTCTATTTTTGATACTGAGGCTGGCACTGCCTTCAACGACCACTTTGTCAAACTCATTCATTCCATATAATGAATATGGGTATGGCTAAAGGAAGGATGGTAGGCCTCATGCTCTACATGGCCTCTGAGAAGTAAGAAACCTTGGGAGCATCTATTCCAGCAAGAACATGAAAAGGAGTCTTAGGCTGTTTGAAGCAGAGACAGTCAGATCCCTGAAGTCCTCTAGCCAGCCAGCCTAACCAAATAGGCAAGCTATAGGTCCCAATGTGAGAGAACTTTCCTTGAAAGTTAGGGTAGATAGCTCCTAAGGAATAATTCCCAAGGTTGGCTTCTGATCTCAACTCTGGAACCTAAGGCAGGGATACTCACTGTACTATTGGTGTTCTTCAGTGCCACTGAGAAATTTCAGTTTCAACCAGTATTGTTCTTCATAAAACATTGCTAATTCTTAAATTATTCAGTCTCAGTTTTGGAAGGAGAAGGCTGTACTGGGGATGAAGCTCAGGACCTATATATACAAGGCAATGGCTCTACCACTGTGTTCAGTACCCGATTCAGGCTCAACACTTGAGTACATATCTTTTCAATATTTTAAATTGTGAATAAGTACTGTGACTCCACATTGAAATATGATAGCTATAAGTAATTATGTGGTTGTTTAGGTTACTAGCTAAACTAGCAGCCTTTCCATGGAACAATAATTTTCACTTGGAAGAAAAAACATCTTACTTCCTAAGGTTTCTGTAGCAAGACAGCCTGTATTACTAAACAGAAGTGTGTTTTCTCTGATTCTCTGGAAATTTCTCTAGAAGCCAAAAGTCTAAAGTCAAGAGCTGACAGAGCTGTGTTCTCTCATTGAGGATCTGAGGAGAAATATGTCCCTTGTTTCTCCTAGCTTCACATCATGATGAACAGGCTTTAGCAGTCTATGACACATCTGGTCTTTGCCCCTTTCTTCAAATGACTTTCTTATCTTTGTATTTCTGTGTCTTCCCTTTTTTAGATCTCCCCACCCCCTTTATGACAGACTTATCATTAGATGTAGAAATACCTGGCCTGTCTAAAATAAGCTCATCATTTATGCTCCTTAAGATAATTAGTCCTCCCTCTTTTCTTTAAACAGAGACATTCACAGGTTCTTGCTGAATATGTCTTTAGGGTAGTGATGTGGTGGTGGTATGCTTTTTCTACTTAATGGCTGACTGATAAACTATGGTTATTCAGACTTGGGTATTTGCCAAACATTTTCTTGGAAATGAACAAAGAGGGCTTATCAGTTCAAGGAAAACAATTGACATTTTGGTTACTCATTGAACAATTTTAGCTTTCAAATAAAAAAGAATTTCTGGAAAACTTGTGTTCACCACCATAAGCTTGACAGTTCCTCAATGTCTGAAGACTCTCCTGATAGGATTGTGGGTGAGACAGATGCATGGGAAGATATATATATATATATCACAGTGTTTTATATGTGTGTGTGTGTGTGTGTGTGTGTGTGTGTGTGTGTATTCTGTGAGTCAATATTTAGAAGTTTGGCATAACTCATTGAATCAATATTTTCTAAATGTTTTAGTGTTTGATTCTATAAAGTCCTAAGTAGATAAAAATCCATTCAAAGTGCAAGATAAATCAATAGATTTTAATGTAATTAACTATGAAACGTTTATTGATAAAAATTCAGATATCACATTGTAACTTAGGCTTTATGAAATTATTACTTTTGGGGTGCTGGACAGATGGCCCACTTGCTACTCTTGGAGAGATTGGGGTTCAGTTCCCAGTACACACATGGCAGCTCACAACTGTGCATACTTTAGTTTCAGAGATCCAATGCCCTCTCCTGGCCTCTATGGGCTTTGCACAAATGTGGTATTCAGACTCATGCAGGGTAAACTTTCATAGACTTAAAACAAAATCTTTTAAAAACAGAGCTACCACTTTTAGTGGTATGAGAAGTTTTTGGTACAACAGAGAATATCTGCAATTATATTTAAAAAATTCCATTAAAGTATTTGTGTGGTTAAACTCCTTTCTCTCTTCAACCAAAAAAGGACAAAGTCAAAGCCAAAAGAAAGCAATAGTATAATATCACAAATGATAGAATGTGGAAATCGGTCTGAGAATTTAGCTACTTCTGTTAATCCAAACAATAAAGAGATTTGCACACATTGAAAATGTTGTCAGTGTTACTATTTTTTCATTTGGGGAGATACAGTTATTTTTCATAAAAATGTACTTTAATGATAATATAAATATGCCTCCTTTTCAATGAGTAGGTAAATATTGAGAAATCTCATTAGTTTAATTTATACTATAAAGTTTAATTACTGATAATTTATTGATAAGCATAATTATACTGAATTATAATTATAATTCAATTAGGTCAGTGTTACAGTCAGTTTTACTTGTCAACCTTATACAGCCCAGGGTCACTGAGAAGGAACTCTTAACTGAGGTATTGCCCAAATCAGATTAATGGGCTTGTCTGTGGGATTGTCATAGTAACTGATTTATGTAGGAGGACCCAGTCCACCGTGGGCAGCACCATTCCCTGAGCAGGTGGTCATGGACTATCTAAGAAAACTAGCTAAACATGAGCTTGTGCAAGCCAGCAGGTAGTGTTTCTCTATGGTTCCTGCTTGAGCTCCTGCCCTGACTTCCCTCCATGATGATAGATTGTGACCTGGAGTGTAAATCAAATAGCCCCTTTCTTTCTGTAAGTTACTTTGGTCAGAGTGTTTGATTGTAGCAACAGAAAGGAAACTAGAGCAGCCCATGTGGCAGTACCAGATGATGACTGTTGTAAATAATGGGTTCTGCAGGAGGGTAGAGCCAGATTGAATCTGACACACAGGATTCCTGCTGCGAGGGTAGAAAAGCACAAGCAGCTGCACAAGGGTGCTAGTGACATGCTCTTAAGATGCTTCCTGTGTAGGAGTTGAGGCAACAGGTGGCTGTACCTGGGTTCAGGCCCAAGTCAATGGAGCTTCTGTGGTCATGTAATGACTTAAGACATGGGATGTGATAAAAGGGAGAGAGGAGATCAACATGAAGTCATCACAGTCACTGGACACTTGAAGTTGTCTTTCCAGCCTTCTGACTCAAGCGGAAAATCCTTTCATGCCTTCTTCCAATCTATTTTGAATTCTATGGACAAATTTTGTTAAATTCACATGGATTGGATATGGCAAGACTCTCATTCCTCAGAGTAACCTGCAAATTTAATTCTTGATCACAAAGTACAATTTATACTAGAATTCAGAGTAAATGGTCATGTGGAATTGAAGACCCAGGTGTGTTCAGTAAAGGAGGAATGAATGTCTGGTGACCAATATAGATGGGGGGATGATGACATGGATCAATGGTTAAAGGCACTTGTCCTCAAGCCAGATGACCTAAGTTTGATCCCTGGAACTAACATGGTAGAAAAGAGACTGGGCTTTCATAAGGTGTTCTCTATCTTCCACCTGTGTGCTGTGGTACACATGTAACTCCCCCCATAAGTAAATACATAAACAAATAAATAAATGTATGTATGTAAAAAGAATTCAGATGGACTGAAGGCAAGCAGGGGTGCACAGGTTTTGACTAGGGACATTGTTATCATGTAGAGGGGTGAGACTAGGTCCACAAGGTATTTGTTCTTCCTTGTTCTTTGATTTTCTATCGAAGCCTTACTGCTGACCAAGCTCTTTACTCTGTGAGAATCTTGGCCACCCTTGTAATCCTCTATTCACTCCTGTGACCCTCCTTTCTCCTGGTTCTATTTTGTTTGCTTGTTTTGTTTTGTTTTCTTGAGATAGAGTCTCACATAGCCCAGGCTGGCCTCAGATGCCCTATGTAGGTGAGGATAGCCTTGAACCCCTGATCCTCCTGTATCTACTTCTCGAGGGTTGGATCACAGGCATGTACCATTAAGCCCAGTTCTCCCTTGTTTTTTTGTTTTGTTTTTTTTTTTTTAGACATCCCTCAGAACAATGTTTTTCTTCTTTTTAAATTCTGCCCATTTTCTTTCCCACTTATTCTTCCTAAGTGACCTCAACCACTTAATGATTTAAATTAAACAGAAAAAAAATTCGCTGGGGTGGATCTTCTCCGTTGCTGTATTCCTCGTAGTTGTTAGGAGTTTTTCAGTGAAAGAATGAGTTGCTATTTATTGACAACTTGCATGTGTAATGTTAGTGAAACTTGGCTATCTAGGTCCAGTTTAATACAATATATATATATATATATATATACATATATATATATATATATATACACGATTCAAGATAAGGTAGATTTGCAACTTCTGTTGAGTGAAGCCTTTGGAAAACACTGGTAAAGTCCTAGTTAAAGTGTTCATGGATACATGCCATACCACCCACACTTGCTTATTTGGTTGTATCTACTAGCCAAAAAGATCTCACATGAATCTATGAAAGAAATAATGATGTTTGTTCTGGAATTATTCATGGTAAGAGGTTGGAATTGATTTAGACATCCTTCATTGGGAAATATCAGATGAAATGTGGCAGCTACACAAACTGAATCCTAAGAAGTAGTTGTAGTAAATACCTCACCGTTGAAAACACTGCTGTAAAATGAGGTAAAGCACAGCAATCTTGTGTAGAGACGCTTCTGAGAAGCAAAGTTATGTTAAGAACTACAGAGAAACTCTCTATGTTTCAATTTGGTTACCCCGGTGAATGCATTCATGTAAATTCAGAGAGCTTCATACTTAAAAGGTTATTTTACCTTCCAAGGTGCATGCTTTAAACTTAATTGAAAAAAAAAAAACATATACAGAACTGATATACCATATGTAATAGCAATTGCTTAAATAAAAGGATATACATCCAACACATTAGAAATATACTTGGGTTGAATAAATGGATATAGAAGCAGATGGATGAATGAATACATGACTTTTTTTGAAAACTGAGAGTGGGACTTTCCATTTATTGAGGATGATAACATGCCCAGAGCTGAGACCTGTGATGTCTCTTCTCCTTATCTCATCTATTGGACTATGAATTTGATGAACTATGGAATTCTCTGCACTTATGACATCAAATGACATGTCATGGTTTCTAAAATATTGTTCTTTTCTGTCTTAGTCAGGGTTTCTATTTCTGCACAAACATCGTAACCAAGAAGCAAGTTGGGGAGGAAAGGGTTTATTCAGCTTACTTCCACATTGCTGTTGATCACCAGAGGAAGCCAGGACTGGAACTCAAGCAGGTCAGGAAGCAGGAGCTGATGTAGAGGCCATGGAGAGATGTTCCTTGCTGGCTTGCTTCCCCTGGCTTGCTCAGCCTGCTCTCTTATAGAATCCAAGACTTCCAGCCCAAGGATGGCACCACCCACAAGGGGCCCTCCCTCCTTGATCACTAATTGAGAAAATGCCCCACAGCTGGATCTCATGGAGGCACTTCCCCAACTGAAGCTCTCTTCTCTTTGATAACTCCAGCCTGTGTCAAGTTGACACACAAAACCAGCCAGTACATTTTCTTAAACTCTAATTCTATATGTCCTTTCTCCCTTTAGGCACCAATATGTGGATCCTTTGATTCTTGTATTTTGGATGCTAGACAAATGACAAATGACAAATTCTGTCTTCCTTCCTTCAGAGACTGTCTGCCTGCTGCTGAAGTCCTGTTGGTTATACAGGTCCAAGCATCTCAACACATCCTTTCAACTGGTACAGCATCTTAGACAGGCAGCAGCATCAGCATCTCCCAGAAGCCTATCAGAAACATAGGTTCTGTCTCAGACTTTCTGAAACTCTAGCTTTCTTTTCAACAAGATTTCAGGTGATTCTGTTGCTCATAAAGACTTGGGAAATGCTGTTCTGTTATTTGTTTTCTTTTGTTAACCAGAGCTAGTCCATTGTCTGGACATAAGTAGGGACCCTTCTGGAGATTCTAAGTGGGGTTAAAGACACGCTCTGTTCAGCCTTTGTATGCAGGGTCTGTTAGATGGAGAAAAGGCAGTCAGATGTCTAGTATCTTCTTGAGCAATGAATGACCTTGAAGCGGCCACTCCTCACAATGCATTTCAACAGCACTCTGGATTAACAAAGCACTTCTCCATCAATTTATTAGTCACTCTCTCTCAAACTCTCTGCATCATCTTCCCAAGCAATAAATTGCGGGGGGTGGGGTGGGGTGGGAATTTTTCTTTGTAAAGCATAAGTGGTTGATAAATTTGTAAACAAATGGGTTGAACATGTAACGTGGCAGAGAAGTGTTTCAATTTGCTTCTATCCATCCTCCATGCATTACTTACGGGGAGAAACAGGGTGCACACAGACTTGGTTTTATATTTAGAACATCCTTCTAAGCAGAGACAAGGAGGAAACAACTTTACGTTCCATTATGGAAACCATTAGTTTGATAACTTTAGGACGGTTTGGCAAGGTGGTCTGTCAATCTGACAACATTAGCTGAAGGCCAACATCAACAAAATTCAGTACAGGCCTTCCGATCCCTGTGCCGACAGCACTGTTGAGCCACTGAATGCTACAGGGATTAAGCAGATTTAATTCTCAGGCATAGTTAAAGGGCTGACTTGGAATAAACTGCTTAGAAAATAAATAAAATAATATGAACTCTGGCCTTATTCCTGTATAAACCAATTCTTAGAACAGTGTCCTTTTTGTCCAACAAGGAGAGAAAGGTGGCTATAAAGTTTCTTATCAAGAGGCTAAGAGTGTGCCTAGGTGTTAAAAGGTGCTTGCCACCAAGTCTGATGACCTGGGAACCACATGGTAGAAGAAAAGAATTGACTCTTGAAAGTTGTCTTCTGATTGACACATATACACTGTGGCATGTATGTGCACTCAACACACACATGCAGATAAGCATATATACAAATAAATATTTTTTGTATAACACTTCCCTTTATAATTTAATGTTTTTATTTTATGTACATTGGTGTGATAGTGTCAGATACCCAGAACTAGACGGTTACAGGCAGTTGTGAGCTGCTATGTGGGTGCTGGGAATTAAACCCAGGTCCTCTGGAAGAGCAGCTGGTGCCCTTAAGCACTCATCCACCTCTCCAGCCCCATGTATTTCATTGAAGTTTAAAGTCTCTTGCTCAGCACTTTCTACTCTTCAGAGATCTCTTTGAACCTTTTCCTCTGTAGTTCTGGATCAAATCAGTATAGTACCTTTGACTTTCTGCTAGGTTCCTTTTAATTCAAACACTTTCCTTTTTCAGAGTCAGGTTTCAGTTCTACATTGATTCCTATCTCTAGCCTGAGGCTGGTGAAGAACCCAGGATGATCTTGACACTCCCCAGGCACAGAGTAGTGGAGGGGCAGCTGTGGTGGACAGCCTGAGCAGTTCATTGGGTTCCACTCTCTACCAGCTAGCAGGCCTTGGCTGTGCCTCCTAGCTTCCCCTAAGGAAAGATGCATGCAATATATGCAGACCTGTGGTTTCGTGGTCAGGCTGTCAATTTCTTGGATGGTAACTTTCCCAAAATCAATGAGTGTTTGAATCCCAGAGTAAGAAAATTTCCACCAATATTAAAACAAAAACAAAACAACAAAAACAGAAGCCATAGTAGTTGGCCTAACAGGAAAGCTAAACACTGGCCATTAAAATAAAAAAGATCCTGATGTAGGCATAGAAACAAGCACGGATATCTAAAACTAGATATTGTGTGTGCGCGGACAGCAAAAACGAAGAAGAAGATCAGACAGCCAGTCTTGTGGTGAGCAGCATCCGAGGACCTGCTGACCCTGACAGAATTTCCCCACTGCCTTGCCAGTACCCACAGGGCAAAGCAATCATTTTAAGAAAACCTATTTGAGGCTCACACTGTCATTATCCTTTTAACGATGCTGCTCTAACAATCCAGTTATGGCAGCGTTAAAAATAAGAAATGCTCGTTTGGCTGATACAATTAGGGCGTTTTGGAGGCAGATGGCATTCGTTCAGAGTGCAGAGGCTTTTTTTTTTTTTCTCACCACATCTAGAAAAGGACATATTCGAAAGTACAGAATGGTACAGTAGCCAGCCTGACGAAGGTGTGTAAAGCCAAGCAATTGTAGTGGTTTACCAGAAACACACAAACACACACACACACACACACACACACACACACACACACACACAGGGCACCCATGCAAAGTAGAGCTTCTTTAGGTTTCAGACAAACGGAGTAGGACAGTGGAGAGTTGGAGGGAGATTACTGTGTTTTCTAAGTAGCAAGAGAAGTTCCTTTTGGGAACTTAGCAAAAAGGATTCTCTGATTCTCTGTATATATTGAGTCAGTTGTTCCTAAATTGTGTCCCTTCTCTTTCTCTGCACAGAGCAGCTGCTTTCACCTGAACATCATGTGAGTCAAAAGGCTTAGCTGGTGGAAGTCATTTGGAGTGTATGCTGCAGAGGAATGAGCTGGCAATAGAAAAGGTTAGAGGTTTGCTTTGTCTCTGAGTCACCTGACATCCAAAGTGAACCCGTAGAGTTCACTCTTCCTGGGGTCTTGATACCAAGCTCTCCTTGGGCTTTTGCTAACCCCTGTTATTGACAGGCTTGAAGGATGAGAAGAAAGCTTAGCACCACACAAAATGCCATTTTATATTAGCATGGGCAAAAATGAGTTTTAGAGAATGTTTTCTTTGCACAGGCACCTTATCAGCGGCTATATAACAAAATGTCTCCTCCTCCTCCCACCAATCATTAACTGTGTATAGATCTTAGGGCACAGTGGGACCCCGTGAGTTGCACTGCTCTAACGTCTCATACTTACCAATCAGTTCTAATTTAGGAGTGAAAGTGAAGCTCAGTTCTGTCTCTTTTATCCAGATAAAATGAGCACATTGCAGTGAGGCATGGAGGAAATCTATAGTCAAGGCCATGCCTTTGAGAGCATCCTTCGGTCTCCCTTTCACACAACTGTGTTAGAAAGCAAAGGTCTCCTCTAGGCACTTCTTTTCCACGTCTCCGTATGATCTTGAGCTACTCAGTTGCTTTTGGCTTTTGATGTTTCAATCGTAAGATGACGAGATACAGCAAATGATGCTGGCCATATTCAGGTTTTTATGTTCCAGAAGACTCAGGGTTCAGTACCTAGTATACTTCGTAACAAAAGTTCATGTATAATCTGAGAGTGTCTTCGTCATTGTTCTATGGATGTGAAGCATCTCCATGACCAAGACAACTCTTTAAAAGGAAGGCATTTAATTACGGGCTTGTTTACAGTTTCTGAGGTTGTCAGTTGTCATCATGGTAGGGAGCATGATGGTATGCATGGCACTGGAGCAGTAGCTGAGAGCTACATCCTGATCTATAGACCACAAGAAGAGAGAGAATTGGGCTTGGCATGGGCCTTTGAAACCTCAAAGCCAACCTCCAGTGACATGCTTTCTCCAGCAAGACCATGCCTACTCCAACAAGGCCACACCTATTAATCCTTTTCAAAAAGTGCCACTCCCTGATGATTAAGCATTCAAACTTTTGAGCCTATGTGGACCATTCTTCTTCAAACTTCCACAGTGAGTTAATGTTCTAGATGGAACAGTTATCTTAATCAGTGTTCTATTGCTGTGTTGAAATACCATGACCATGGCAACTCCTATAAAGGAAAACATTTAATTGAGGAAGGCTTAACATTTCAAAGGTTTATTATTCAGAGTCTATTATCATCATGGCTGGAAGAATGGTGATGTGTAGGCAGATATGGTGCTAGAAAAGTCACTTGAGAGCTGTACATCTGGATCCACAGGCATCAGGAAGGGAGAGAGGCACTGGGCCTGGCCTGAGCACTTCAAATGCCAAGGCCTATCCTCAATGACACTTCCTCCAAGGCCACACCTACTCGACAAGACCATAACTTTTAATCCTCCTAATGCTAACACAGAAGCCAATGGGGGCTATTCTTCTTCAAATCACCACAAAGACAATGAACTTTTGTGCCAATTTATTAATTAAAGGCATTTATTTATATATGGTAAAGTACTCCAATCTTAAGCCACATGTTTCTGTGACCACATATCCTGCTCTAGATAAGTATGCAAAACTTCTTCCTTCCTCTCTTGGTCAAATTTCTAAAGCAGTTGATGTAATGCAGTGTCTGGTCTTCTGTCATTCCACCTTCCACCCACTGGTAGCTTCCATTTCTTCACCTCTGAGAAAGTATCTCCTGTCAGGCCAAGGTCAGCATCTACCTCTGAGGTGTCAAATCCCATTGACCTTCTGGGCCGCATCACCTTTTCTGATTTCTGAGCATTTCATACTGTTGGCAGGTTCTTTGCTTTCTGGGGTCTCCCTCTCCCTGTTTCTCAGACTTCATTCATCCTTCCCTGGTTCTTTTCCTTCATCAACTGCTGCTGCTTCATCTCTTTATGGGTGTATCTTCCCTACTTGCCCTTTAAGCCCCACAAAGCATCAAGTTGGTTTTATTCCAGGCCACAGCTTCTCATTCTGTGGAACCAAGCTCTTGGCACTGCCTGAATTCTTCATGCAGCTTCTTGACATGAGCTGCTAGCCAGGAATTCTTTATTCTGTTTACAAGATCATTTATCTGAATGTTTTATAGATACTACAAAAATTACACTCAAAATTCACCAATGCTTTTCACTCTATCTTTAAAAAAGTTTTGTTTTATTTTGTTTCAGACAATGTCTATTTATGCAACCCTGGTTATTTTGGAACTTGCTATGTAGCCCGGGCTGGCCTTGAACTCATAGAGATACATCTGCCTCTGTTTCCTGAGTACTAGGATTAAAGGTGTGGATCACCATGCTTGGCTGTATTTTATCATCTTAATGTTATTTCCAAAATATATGTACATTCCCACTTATCTTTTGATCATGATAGAAATTATGGATGTTTGTCATATTTTCTTTCTGTCCCCTATTTGTGATCAATCAAATGCAGTTCTACTGTCTACTGCTCTTATCCTGTTCAGTCCCTGCCCTGATCTAGGCCCTCATCATCTCTCTCTGGATCTTCATGGTGTCCACCCATCTGTCCCTAGACTCGAAGCCCCTCTCACCCGTACCATCCTCACTGATATCTGTGCATTCCTTCTCACTCCTAAGTCTGATCATGTCATTCCCTGCTCAACATTCTTTGTGACGTAGAATTTGATTTGGGGCTATAAGTGTATATTTGTTATGGGTTGTTACGATGTGGGCATTAACTAGCTCCCCTTGACTTATACATTCCAACACTTGGTCCACAGCTAGTGCTCCTGTTGTAGAAGGTCGTGAATACAACTTACTGGAGGAAGTGGGTCATGTGGTAGTGGGGACACAGAGCAGACCTTTACATTTATAGTATGGCTCTACTTCCTGTCTCATCTGCTTCCTTCTTCACTGAAGTGTGAGGGAGGTGAAAAAGCTGTCAGCCGCCATTTCTTCTCTGCCACGGAGGACTGTGTCTTCTTAAATTGTGAGCCACAATAAGCTTTTCCTTGACTTGCTTTGCCAGGTGTTTGGTCACAGTGAGGAGGATTGTAAATAATGCAGAGATTAAGTCTGCAGCTTACTTTGAAATTGCTCAAGAAAACAAGATGGATGGGTGGATGGAAGGATGGATGGATGGATGAATGGAAGGAAGGATGGATGGATGGATGAACAGATGGATGGATAGAAGGATGGATGGATGAATGGAAGGAAGGATGGATGGATGGATGAACAGATGGATGGATGGATGGAAGGAAGGATGGATGGATGGATGAACAGATGGATAGATGGACGGATTAAACGGGTGAGAGATGGGAAGTTGTGGCTAAACTACCCTGTTTCCCTTTCCCCTAACACAGGTATAGGACAAAAGCTTCTCTGCTGCTAGCTCTGTGTGCTGGTTGGTTTTATGTCATCTGATATAATCTAGAATCATTTGAGAAGAAGAAACCATGCCAGTGGTGCTAGGGCATGGTGGTAGGATTTGCAGAAGGAGCAGAGAGGTAACTTTAACTGAGAAAATGCTCCCCTCCCCATCAGATTGGACTACGGCAAGCATGTGGGGCATTTTCCTGATTGATGATTGGTGTGAGGGCCCAGCTCACTGTGGGTGGTGCCATTTTTGCCTATAAGAAAGAAGGTTGAGCAAACCATGGTGACTAAGGCAGGAAGAAGCATTCCTCCATGGCCTCCGCATTGGCTCCTGCCTCTAGGATCCGGTCTTGAGTCCCCACCCTGACTTCTCTAGGCAATGGACTACAAGCTGTGAGCTCAAATAAAGCCGCCCCTTCCCAAGTTACTTTTGACCATGGTGTTTTATCACAGAAAACAAACAAACAAACAAACAAACAAACCCAGCCCAAGCCAATGGGGGCAATCACTTTTGCTTTTGGCTTGAGCTCAAAATAATAACAAAGAATGCTGGAGAATGAACAGGATTTTATCTTCAATGATGTTTTTTTTTTAAAAATGGATGAATATGCTTTTTGAGGTGCTAATAGTTATTAACATGCTAGAAATTCAGTCTTTCCCCTCTGCACTTTTCCCATATATGACATTAAAGTAGCTAACTTCGAAACAATTGTCACTCGAGCAGAGAGAATAAGATAACAAATTACTTTGTCAATCCTAAACTGTTAACACTATGTTCAGTAGTTATTTAAAAGGAATTCATCAGAACTCCACACTGAAACTGCTACCTGGTTCAAATGAAACACTTGTACAATGAGTTCTGTTCGTGATCTCAGTAGCTAAACAACTTTGGATGATGTTCAAGGAAATTTTTAATACTGAATTTATCCTATGGGGGCCTAGTAATATGATAAGTTCCCAGAAGAAAGTTTTCTTGCTCTCTCTGTCTCTCTGTCTCTCTCTCTCTCTTTCTCTCTCTCTCTCTCTCTCTTCTCCTCCTTCTCTCTCCTTCCCTTCTTCCCTCTCTCCTCAGCCCCTCTCTTTCCCACCTTTTCTTTCTCCCCTGACCTCTTTTGCAAAGAAAACAATGCAAGAGATATTTTCAATATGTAAAAACAAAGAGGATTCACCCCACTTTGAACACTTTAGATGTAATCTGGAACTACTTTGCCAGAAGAAATCGGAACCAAGCATATCCTAGTTCCCAGCATAATTTGGTCTTATTTTATTGAATATGGTTCCAATTTCTTGGAGTGAAATAAGTCAAATTTGTTTCTCCTGAATTCAATTCAGAATGATCTTTGCAAAAGCGTTCAGCATCAGAGAGAATGCTGACTGAACAGGGTTAGGGGTTTTCAAGGCAGGGATTGGTCACCATTATTTCATTAATAATTGTGAATGCAATATTGAAGTATAATTTCTTAAAAAATCATAATCTTATTTCTGGAATATGTTTAGCTTTGTGAAAACACAGTCAGGCATCCAAGTTGCATACAACAAAACAAACAATAGAAAAGCCAAACCAAGACAAAATCCTCCTCCCCTGTTTTTGATATGAACATAATATATGCACCATAGGAGCGGGGCGGGGGGGGGAAGCAGGGAGAAAAACCCTGCTTCTAAGCAAGTCTTCTCATGAAGACGCAGGCAAAGATGTACTTTTACCAAACATCAAAATTATGTTGTCAACTTTGATATGCCGTGCCACAAAAATGAATCTATTGCACGGATTTCCATGGCAGCTGTTCTCTGTGGGAAGGGGTATATTTGGTCAGGGAAATAGTTTGCAATCACAGTATTATTGCTTTGGGCGCAAGGAGAACGCCATTCAAATCATGGCAGTGGCAGAGCACGTGGCTACCTCTGTAGTTCTGCATGACATTGTTAATACGGCTGTGTTCATTAACACAGTGACTATACTTTCTGTCCCCTGACAAACTTCAGCACTGGACATATGGGAGGGAATGGAAGTTCAGAGTTTGACAGGAACAAAACAAAAGGGAAGATTCATTATCTTCTGGAAGATTAGCTTCCCCTGTAGCGACTTGGGGTTGCTTATGAGAAGGATTATTAACAATGGAAACTGTTCTCCCATTCTACTAAGACTTCTGGTGCTTATCAGCCACCTTTATCATGCTACCTAAAGTAGGGCACCCTAGATCCCAAGACCTGTTCTGTACAGTGCAGTGTTTGCTACCACACACGCCTGCAAATAACCTGGACTCGACTTGAGCAGAGGAAGGCTTGAATTCTAGCTCTCCCATTCATTGTGGAGACAGTGCTGGAGCAATTGCTGTGATTCTTCTGCTGCCTCAGTTTACCCATCTCTAGAGGAGTTTTCTTCTCGGTGCTGTTAAGGAGGACTTCACGATATGGTCTCGGGTCCTCAGTGACTGGCAGCTCTTGTTTCTATGCAACAGTGGGCTTGCTTCTGTCTCATTGTGGGCAGTTCCCGCCCCTAATGCCTTACAAGTTCGATATTAGATGCTGCAGACGAGCTTCTTAGGCAGTGCTCCTGAGCCCCTTTTGTGGTTCCTCCTTCCCATGCTGCTCCCCTTCCCAGGAATCCTCACCAGAATATATTTCAAACCAGAAGACAAGTGTAGTGAAGGTATATTGGTAGAAGCATGAGACATCTGGCCATGTTGTTTCTGAGGTCAATTATTAGAGAGTGGAAGGAAGTGGGGCCAGGCTATAAAAACCTCAAGGTCCACACCTGGTGATCTCCTTCCTGCATAGAAGTTCTGTCTTCTGAAGGTTTCACAACCTTCCAAAAATGGCACTACCAGGTAGGAAATGAGGTGTTTGAACACACGAGTTCATGGAGACATTTTATATTTAACCTTTAATGGATATTACTCCATTATGTCATCAAATACTCATCTAGGAATCGCTGGGAGGGTGTTTTACAGATGATGTTAATATCAGCCACGACTTAGCTTCAAATTTGTCCTTGAGTATGTGGATGGCTTCCATACGCTCAATATAAGCATTAGGAACAAAAGTACAGTATCCCAAACAAGGAGGAATTGTGCTTCAAGTCTTTTTGGGATTTCCAATCTACAGATCTGACCTCCAGATTTTGGGTTACTCAGCCTAGTAATCACATGATCCTGTTCTTTAAAAATCTTATCTGCCCCGTCTCTTTTTCTAATTACACATGTACATCCTATTACTTCAATATTTTTTTTTTTTCAGAAAGCCCTGACTAATTTCCCAATCCCTTGCTCTTCAAGCTATCCCTGCCCTTTCTCAGAGATGCTCTCATGATTTAGAAGGGAAGGTGCTAAAGGCTGGCCTGATCTAGCAGCAATCCTTCCGGGGCCAGTTGTCCATCCACATCAGCATCCCAGAGGAGCATAGAGGGCAGAGCTTCAGTGAAAGCAGCCCCTCCCCTACACTGTCCTGGGGTCTCTCTGGCATCCCAGCTCTGAAGGCATCCCAGCTCTGATGGCATCCCAGCTCTGATGGCATCCCAGCTCTGAAGGCATCCCAGCTCTGATGGCATCCCAGCTCTGAAGGCATCCCAGCTCTGAAGGCATCCCAGCTCTGATGGCATCCCAGCTCTGATGTTCTCTTTCCTTCTATGTCAAGACGGTTTCTCTCTCTCTCTCCCCCCCCCCCCCGAAAGAAATTGTGCTGCCGATAAACATTAGTTATGGAAAGGTTTTCTTTCAAGCTCAAGGGAAGGAACAAGATAATTTCCCCTGGTTCAGGAAAGCCAGAGAATAATAGCTCTTCTTGAAATATGAGCTTGATAAAAATAATATTGTCAGTATGAAATAAAAATGAGGACTTGGAGACAGTTTCATTCAAACACACTTGATCATATATAATAAAAACCCAGGGAAGTGGGTAGAGGGAGGCATTTAAACATGCTGAATCGAATCAAGCCAGCTCTTAGCTTGTGAGCTTGGCTTTCTCCGGCAGTGTGTTAAGCCAGCTTCCTGCCCTCATAATGAATACCTGAGTTGATGAACTTATAAGGAGAAAGGGTATTATTGGCTCCACAGTTTTGCAGCTTTCGGTCCAGGGTTGGCTAGCTTTGTTGCTTTTGGGTCTCTGATGAGGCAGGATGGCATGGGGCAGAGCTAGGTGAGAGAACAAAACTGGTCATCTGATGGCCAGGGAAAAAAGAGAGAAGATGAGACCAAGGCTGGACAATCACTCTCAAGGACACACATCCAATCACCTAACGCCTTCTCTAGATCTACTACTTCCCAGTAGCTGCTCCCTGGGGACCACACTCTTAGCATGTGGGCCTTTGGGTGATGGTCTGGATCCAAGGTTTGGTAAGCAGCTTGATAGCTGGAGGTGTTACTTTCAGTGTAGACTGGAAGATAGCCAGAGGTGCTGGGCCTCCTGTTTAAAAATATTTCTCTGAGTGTAGGTTAACTTTGCTCCTCCCACCCCACAAACAAATAGCAGCACCCACAAAGCTTCAAGGCTGCTAGCAGAATGGATCACCAGAACACAGATTAACTACACAGTTAAACCTGAGAGCCGCGAGGCTTTATTTCATCAGTTTAATAAGTCACACCTCTTGTATGGTCAAATCGTAGTACTGTGAGAGTGCCTGGTATCTAGACCTGATGAAGTTCAGGTCCTAAAGGGTTCCCTGTATATTTATGAAGTCCTCGGTGAATGACTTTTTCCATGATCTTATCCTAGGAGGCCCTGTCATTGACAGGGATACGTGGACCAGCTCCAGTTACTGCTCTCTTCTCTCTTTCCATTTAACCATGGAATTTCCAGGTCATGTCCTCACTTGGAATTCTTTCACCCCAGCAGCGGATTTACCCAAGGGCCTAAATTTGCCTCCAGGTACTGCCTTACCTCTAGTAAGCTCCCATGTTTGTTTTTCCTACTTGTTCATAGAAGAGTCTCTATCGTCTTTCAGGGTTCCCTGCCCTGCAGAGAAGAGGTGGCCCTGCCCTCCCTGAGTCCATGTCCACCCACCCACTTTTCAGGGCCCAACATGGTTGACAATAGGAACGTTCCTTTTTTTAATGAGAAGGACCGTCTCAAGGTTGGCATTTAATCTGAAAGCAAATCACATTCTGGCCCTTCCTTAGAACCGAAAGGGTGGGGCTGTCTGACAGACATCATTGTCCTTCCAGTCTTAGTACATCTCCAGGTGCACACACATTCATATCTTCCCAGCAACTTGGTGACTGGCCGAGGCAGACTGTCAGCCCTTGTCAGCCCCATTACAATGATTTCTGGTCTTGCTGCCCTCAGATCTACCCTTGGACAATTCCATTCACGCATCTCATGACTCTCTGCTGCTCCTACACGGCTCCTCGTGTTACAAAGCAAAGACAAGGGCTCTTTCTTATGGGGCCTTCTCCTCTCAATTCTTGTGGTTCTTTCCAGACTTAAACTCAGAATGACAACCCCCGTATGCATCACGCCTTGGGATAATGGGTCATGTGGCCTCAAAGACCCATTATGAGCTGACCTTATTGAGAAGCAGGGGAAAGAGCAAGGGGGGAGGGGAGAGAGGAGAAAGAGGGAGAGAAGTAAAGGAGGAAGAGAAGGAGGACTCTCCCACCCCTTATTCTTAAGGCTAAAACCAGGAAGGCCTTTTGGCCACCGGGTCTGTTCTTCAGCATCCTGGTTGCATCTTCTTTAGAGGAAGAAAATGTCTCCCAGAATACAGCTTGGAACTATGTTACATTGTGTCTATGGTTCATTGCCGAGAACCTGATGTCTCCTCCAAACAGCTCATTGCTGCCTCTCCCTGCAGCAGAGTAGGTGGATTCCTCAGTCCTGCAGGTTCTTTCCTTTGGAGAAGAAGGGGTGGGGCTGGCTGATTAGTGTCAACATCCTTTGTTTATGACTTCAGGTTTCTTCATGGGTGGGTTTGCTGAGAACAGTTAAGTGTCATTACAGGCACATTGGAACTGGGGCTAAGGCTATGTCCCTAGTGTCTCATGGATGATGGCTCTGAGTTGCTGTCTTTTAGCTTCAGCAAGCATTGATATTAAAAGAAGTGATATGTATTTTTATTTTTATTGATTTAATTTTTATTTCTGAGACTGGCTCTCATGTATCTCAGAATGCCTAGAACTCTATCCGTAGCTAAGAATGACCTTGCACTTCTGGTCTTCCTGCCTTCTAACTCCACCACCTCAGTGCTTTCCCAAGTCAGATTCTAGAACCATCTGTGCTTTTCCAGAGGCATCCATGCCAAGCAATTATTGGCATTACTAAAGTAAGGCCTTCATATTGCTTCTAACCCCAAAGTCAATGATAGTAAAATGAAGCTCTCATGGGTTGTTTAAGGATGGGGGTGATGTCTTGAGAGATGTTTTGTTACATTTCATCCCTATGTGCACACCACATTGCACTTACACAGATTAAGATGGCTGCAATATTGCTTCTTGGCCTTAAAAAATGTGTGTGTGTGTGTGTGTGTGTGTGTGTGTGTGTGTGTGTGTGTATGTTGTCAGAAGACAATTCTTAGGAGTCAGTTCTCTCTGCTACACTTACCTTGTGGGATCTGGGAACTGAACTCAAGGTTTTCAGGTCTGTGTAAAAGTGTCTCTCAGTGGCCTTTCCAACCATCCTGGCTGAGATCAAACAAAGATGGCGACGGCATCACTAGGCAACATTATCTTATGGGTCCACTATCCTATGCTCAGCCCAACATTGACTTAAAAAAAAAAATCACATTTTTGTTACTGGGGTCTTTATTTCATTGTGAAGGCCAGAGCACATAGTTCAATTTTAAGTCTGTTCTGTCTGTGCTCAGGGCCTCCGGGGCCCACCTGGGACCACTGTGTAGTCATTTGTAAACTGGCCCCAGGTGCATGCACATTAGCGGGACCCATTCCTGTTCTGGGCTTAGGGCATCCTCTTGCCTTTGTGTTACTGCGATGGGAAAAGCCAGTTGAGTGCCTGTTTGGCTGGAGGGTTGGCCAGTAAGTGTTAAGACAGCTTATTCTGTTCCCACCCCTTCCCCTATGAACTTGTTACCTAGGGACACTTATAAAATGCAACCAATGCCTCGTTAATTTTAAATGAATCTCCCCATGTAACCACTCATCTCTGACGGCCACAATTAACCTCTACTCCACCCTTCCTTCTAGGGTTGGCTGGCTGAATGGGCCCTTGGCCCTCTCTTGACTCGCACCCGGAGTTCTGTAAGCATTTCAGTAAAACTCCAGGAGGGATTCTCAAGCTTAAAGCCCCTTCTCTTTCTCCAGCTCCTTAGAGCCCCTCCCCCAACTCTCGCTTTGAGCCTGCCACCTCCAGACAGGCTAATAACGCTTTAAACGTGTTGAGTAATCAGACTTCCCAGGCAGTCACTTTGACCTTGCAATTTCCTCTCCTACCTTCCGCTTTGACTTTCAGGCCTGTGTTTCCCGCAGCTTGGTGTGTGTGGGTCATGGGTGATGGAGCAGGGCTTCAGCAGCTCTGTGTGTCCCGCAGCAGGAAGAAGGAAATTTGAGTTGGTATTTTCGTCAGGGCTAACAAGTCACTGTTTGTTTGGTGCTGGGATCGCGGGATTGCTCTGTCTGGAGCAAGTCCCCAGGTTTGGCTTTCTTTCTGTTTTACATTAGGGAAAGTCTAAAAATGTCACAAATTGCGGAGCATTCCCAGTGTGTCAGAAGAACGGAAGGCGGTCCCTCCTCCTAGCTACCTTGGGTTCACGTGTATTTTGTTCATCCAAGGTTTGAAGGTCTTCACTGTCGTGTGTCCATTCTGACCCTGACTTTAACCATAAACTTTAAAAAAACAAAACAAACATTATTTATTCACTTTACATCCCAATATCAGCCGCCCCTCCCCCGCACTCTTGAGGGACCATCCTACTGCCCCTGTCCTCACTGCCCACACCATTCTCAGCTTAGCCTGCAGGGCTGTCTTAGAGAACGGGCAGTCACTGCGGACTTGGATGTGTGACTTACATCTTGGACCAGATCAGGACCCAATTCGGTGGACGTGGGGTGCACCTGTTTCCCCACCAGAGCAATTGTGGTGAATAAGGTGTTTAGAAAAAGCAGTCCGTGGAGTGCAGAAAGCCAGCCTGTGGTCACTGAACCTGAGTAGCGCCCCATTCGCTGAGAAGCTTAGCAATTGCAGCGTGATGAGGAAGCCATGCTTGTCCAACTCTCGGAATCCTGAGGGCGTGGTGTAGACAGACATGACTCCCTTCTCTCAACACCTGGACAAGAAAGCGTCCATTTTTCCCAACTAGTTTCATGCTTGCTGAAAGTGCTCATTTTTCCCAACTAGTTTCATGCTTGCTGCCAGCTTTCCTTCCTTTTGCCCATCCTTCCACCCGCAGCTCTCTCTTACCCTTCTCTTCCCTCCTTCCCACCTTCATCCTAAACCTATCTCAGGTCCTCCCCACACCTGCGCTCCTTTCAGCACCAGACACCTGGTTTATTTAGTGTGGGAACAGAATCAAGACCATCTGGAGTTTAGGTAGCTACAGTAATTTGATAAGATATATCTCCACAGGAAATGAGTCACCAGGGGCGAGGGTATAGACTTGGTCCTCTTCCTGTCCTCTCAGCTGACCAAGCTGCCTCACACCTGTGCCCCTATGGCTTCCTGCCCATGGTGGACTGTTTTCTCTTGAACCGTGAGCCATTCCACCAGCCGTCCCCGCTTTCCTCTCTTCTTCAAGTATAGCCCACATTGGTCTAGAACTCAAAATTCTCCAGCCTCACCCCTCCAACTATGGAGGAGTAGGCACGTGGCTTAACTCTGTCTTCTTTACAGGAATGGTGCATGCTTACAGAATTTTCCTCTGAAGCTTCATCTCTGCGTAGCCAACTGCCCCTTGGCCTCCCTGACTCCCAGAGAGCCACGTGTCTGGGTTTAGAGGGATTAGCTTTGAGTTAGCTCAGAGAAGATGACCCCCCTGTGTTAAGCACCAATGTGATGTAGTGCTAGCTTAATCCCAGACACTCCAGGTCAAGTCCATAGCAAGTCATTTTAACTATTCCAACTGCTTGATCACATGAGACTGAGAGCCTAAGTTCTCTACTAAGAGGCAGATAATTTGAACCCTTATGCACTCTGGGTGCTCACCTTCATGTCTTCTAAAAAAAAAAACAAAAACAAAAAACAAAAAACCCCCAACCCCCCAAAACAAAAACAAAAAACCCCCCAAATCACCCCAAAAACAAAAAACAAAACCCCCCACAAAAACAAAAAGAAACAAAACAAGCAAACAAACAACAACAACAACCAGAAAAACCTCCCATGCAGAAAACTGAACTAACTCATTCTCTCTTGATATGAGGCCACTTTTCAGTAGTCGATTCCAAATCTCCTGGAGAGGTTTTCCAAAGGTTAGTTCTGTTTGGAATCTACATCTGTCCTAGGAGTAATTGAGAGCCATTGTTTCTGCATCAGAGGGACTGGCTTTGGTGGAAAAGCTAAGGTCTGGGGGATGGGGTCAGGGGATCCTGGTCACATCCCTCCAGGAAACATGCTGGGTCAGGTGGGGACACCAGGAGAGAAATGAGCCATGGCGGAATGTCTGTCTCTCTAGGTGAGTCTATGGCTGGGTTTCCTCCGTCCTTTGGATGCCTGAGCAGTCTCCTTTCTTGAAGACCCCTGCAGTTTGCCAGGACTTCCCCCAACTCCTTTGTCGGAGAGACAAGCCCTCAATAGCCTGCTTATCTCAGAGTGTTATGTTGGCTTTAAAGTTTGACAGGTCCCTGAAAACAAGAACTTCATACTATTTAAAAGCACTTATCTCTGCCGGGTCAGGTTTGTGAATTAAATGTGTGTTAGTTTTTCCCCTCATCCTTGCAAGAGCTGTCTTCCTGTAAGCTGTAAATAGTGATCGGGAGATTTCAGAGGGTAAGAAATCACATTAAAAAAGGAAAGTGGGCGGGTAGGGGGAGAAAGAGATAGAGGGGGAGAGAGATAGAGAAAGAGAGACAGAGGGAGATAGAGACAGATGAGAGAGGAGAGAGGAGGAAGGAGGAGAAGGGGTGAGGAGGGAGAGAAAGAGAGGGGGAGGAGGAGGAGAGAGAGAGAGGAGAGGGGGGAAAGAGGAACCGGGAGGCTGAGTCTTTGTCACTGCCATGGTATAAGTTTGTTTCCCTAGTGGGGGATTTTCCAGGGCTCTTAGTGTTGTGGCTTTATGGGGTAAATTCGGTGGAAAGAGGCACACTTCCCATGCAGAATGTCCTTTTAATGCTCTTCTGCTCCTTTGAGCTCTGCCTGTGAATACACAAGAACCTGTATTTGTGACTGCCAAGAGCCTTCTGCTGGGAGGGAGGATGCCTTGTAAATCACTCGTTCACAGCCAGTTAACAGGGAGTGTCTTTCTCACCCGTAATTATGGTTTTGCTTTGAGTTGAGAAGGTTGGTTTTGGGGGCAATAAATTCTGGTGTCAGTTATCCTTCACTCTCTCTTCGAGTGAGCCCTCAGACGGAAATTGGTGTTCTTAACAGTTGGACCTCTGGGGTCTGAGAGGCCATACAGCAGAAAATCTACCCAGAAGAGAGGGAGGGAAGGGGGGAGGAGGCACAGGAGGGGAGAAAAGAGAGATAATAAATGAGGAGGGGGAAGATAGAGAAGAAAAGTTGACGTGATGACTCTTTTGATTTTGGTAATAGGAAATTTGAAAGTTAGGAAAGAAACCTCGGTTTCTATCAAAATATCTCATATTATGGAATTTTGGTGACGTATTACCCTGAGATTTTTGAAAAGTTTCAAAACTGTGTTAGGGCTCTGGCTAACTACTTATAGTGGTGTGTGTGTGTGTGTGTGTGTGTATGTGTGTACCTGTTCTAAAAATCTTCCACAACATGAACACACTTGCATTATTGTGTCACATTGAAAAAACTTTCTAGCTAGAAAATTCCAAGTAGAATAAGGAGTGAACTCTTCCATGGAGGTTGTTGACAGAAAACCTTCCCAACATCAGCTTAATATTTCTGGGTCAGGTTATAATAAAAAATGATCTTAACACTTGAAAACATATGATTTTTTTGAGTCCTCTCCATGGTGGGTTTATGAGTTTAGTCTTCTGACCCTTTGAGTAAGCTGTGATGATGAATGGCCTGGCAGCCTCTGCCAAAGAGTAAAGTCATTTGGTCAGATTTTAGCAATCCCAAGCTGTCACTAAAGCCCAGTTGGTAAAACCTGCTGCCAGGGTCAAGTGCTTGTCCATGTCGCAGGGTCTAGCTCTGCTCTTGTGCTTCATGTGACAGGAAGGGTTATTTAAGGCACCAGTCTATGGTGCTAATCCAGCCATGTCCCTTTGTCCTGTGTCTATGTATGGGCCAGGCATGTGGGATCTGGCTGTCTTGACCTATGATATTTCCATGTGATCCAGCTTGGAAGTTGTCCAAGTGAGCAGGAGGCCCCGGAGGTGCTGGTGAGGGTGTGCTCTCAAACAAACACATCCTGATTTGATTTCTGGCTCTGAAAGAAATTCTTTGCTGTGTCAACTTGGGCAGATTAAGCTTCCATTTCCATATGAAATGGGCACCGGATGCCTACGAGAAGATACCACCTTCTGACCTAGCCCCAATCCTTAGCTTGGACAAACCTGAAAAAGCTCTGCTTTGCAGATGGCCTGGGGACTGGGGTTTGGTTTCTTCCCTGCCTTTTTTACTGCTACCCTGGTTCAGGTGACCAATAAATTCCCCTGGATTATCACATCAGTTTCTGAATCCAGCCCCTAACCCCATCATCAGGTTGGGTGATTCTCTAAAGATGTGCGCGGAAAGCTAACGGTCCATCCTGCTCATGCAGCATAAAACCGTGTCACTTACCATGCCCTTGAAATCCCCATTTGAAACCGTGCATGGTGGCAGATGTTTATAAATCCAACCGGGAAGTAGAGGCCAGATGATCAGAAATTCAAGGTCAACTTCAGCTACATTAGAACCCTGTCTCAAAAAGAGGAAATAAAAAAAATTAAGTCCCTACTTAATTTTGTTCCTTCTTAATTCTCTGATCTGGCCTGCAGATACTCCGCTCCTGACAAGGCTATTTGAATCTCTCGTTATTCCTAGAATATAAGCATGCTCCTGCCTCAGGGAATTGTGCTTGTCCTTAATCCCAGTCCCTTTCCCAGCCCCAGAACTAACACCTGTTCAGGTCTCTCAGCATCACAAAGACTGTTTTCTGTCTTCTTTACCCACACTTCCTATTTCTCAGCAGCCCACACATGCTGTGGGGTGGCTGGGTTGTCTCTGGCCTGCCTTGGGATGCAGGTTGGACAAGAGCAAGGCCATGCGCTTCTTCCTGACTTCTGTATCTGTATTTCTTGGAAGAGTGTCTAGTGGTGACTGCTAGTAAACGTGTATCTCTGTCTCATGGAATGAGGTCTGACGGCAGGCATCCCCAGGCTAAAGCGGGCATCTATAAAAATGAAGGAGCAGTTTCTTTCTGCTTGGCTGTTGCATCCTCCTCCTACCGTCTTACGTGCTTCTCCTGTGCCTCAGTAGGCTTGGAGGGGCTGAACCATCTGCCTCCATTGAGCCATCAAGAAGCAAGAGGGATGGCATGTGCTCTGCCTGTTTCTAAAGCATGATGGTTCTACTTGCATCCTATTGACAGTCATCGTCTTGGGCTGTCCTTAGTTGAAAGAGGGTGGGTGATGGCCAGATGGGAGAGGACCCCATTACTCAGGAAGAGACTGGATCTTGAGGGGCAGCAGCATAGGTAGTTTACAAAATGACACTTTAATCATGTATGAAATAAGAATAAGAATCTGTAGGCCTATAATCTTGGTTACTTAGGATTCTGAGGCAGAAGGAGTCCAAGTTCAAGGTTTTCCTAGGCTACAGATAAGTTCAAGGCCAGCCTGGGAAATTTAGCAAGATGCTATTTCAAATAAACAGAAGGAGGAAAAGAAGCAAAGGAGAACTGACTTAATGGTAGAGTGCTTGCCTAGCGTGAATGAAACCCTAGATTCCATCTCTAGTTCCATGGTCGGGATGGAAAGAATTCAAGTTTGGATGCATTATTAATTAAAGATTAGTAACAGCATGTAATCCCATCACCTGGAAGGCTGAGGTGGGAAAATCCTAAATTTGAAGCCAACCTGGGCTACATAGTGAGTTTGAGGCTAGCTTAGGCTACAAAACAGACCCTGTCTTAATGAATCAGAATAACTAAGTAGATATATAAACAAGTAAGTAAATAAATGGACATAATGACACACACAAGCCTGTACTCCTGGAACTTGGGAGGGAGATGGGGTGGGGGGGGGAGTCAAGGGTTCAAGGTCAAGGCTAGCCTGGGCTTATGTGTGTGTGTGTGTGTGTGTGTGTGTGTGTGTGTATGTGAGAGAGAGAGAGAGAGAGAGAGAGAGAGAGACAGAGAGACAGAGAGACAGAGAGACAGAGAGACAGAGAGATTGATTTGCTTTTGATGTTTATTTTTCTTTTCTTTTTTTTCAGATTTATTTATTTATTATATGTAAGTACACGGTAGCTGTCTTCAGACACTCCTGAAAAGGGAGTCAGATCTCATTACAGATGGTTGTGAGCCACCATGTGGTTGCTGGGATTTGAACTCAGGACCTTTGGAAGAACAGTTGGTACTCTTAAATGCTGAACCATCTTTCCAGCCCTGATGTTTATTTTTCTATCAGTAAATTACTGCTGTGTTTTATTTCAATCATAGTGTTCAGTATGATATCGCAAATTTAAATTTAGATGTTTTAACAAAGTGCTCTATTTTTGTGAAAAAGGAAAAGTCTGCTTATAATGATATCAAAGTAGAAAAACAGGCATCCATGGCATAAACCATCCTGCTCCAGTTAATCTCAAACCCCATTAATAACTCTGAGGGAAGCAGCAAGCCAGGTCAAAACTAAATCCGCCTGTGTCAACCTGGACATGAAAGCTGTAGCATAAGATGGGAGCGAGAACCACTAATGTCTGCAAGACAAGAAACAATTAAAAAATGCCAAACCGCATGTTGCACGGGGCCTCTTGCAGGGATGGTCCAGAAGGGAGGATGTACAGAGGAATGCAATACAGCCCCAGTTGGCTCATGTGATTCCTGCTGCACAGTGTCTCTGCTGTGCTCCTCCTGTGTGTGCCTGGTTAGGAGCTCCTTGGAGGTATCCCAGAGTCTAAGATGATGTCAGTGTTTTCCGTGTACTTATCACACAGGTGGGGACAAGATGAAAGCTGAGCTAGACTTTGAAATAGGAGTCGGATTTGGATAAAGAAGAAGGGGGTATGGCATAGGGAGTTTCCCGAGTTAATAGAAGTATTCATAACTGTGGCTCGACGTGGAGGTGAGAGGTGGCTAGAGAGAAGGGAGACAATGCCGGCTGGTCTGGTCCTGTGGTCAAAGGTTAGGATCAGAAATTCGTTCTTCATCTAATCAGCAAGGAGGAGCAATGATGAAGAAGATGAGGAACATCTTCATCATTCAGAGGTACAGACTCTGACTTTCAGAAACAAACCGGTAAATGTAGAAGAGGGAAATGTTCAGGTGGGAATTAACCTGAGGCACAAAAGCATGAGGAAAGCTTGGCATCCCGAGAGTCCATCCGGGGTTATAAACACCCTCCCTCCCCATTCTAATAACTCATGTGGAAGCCTAGTTCTTTGCTTACATAACACACACACACACACACACACACACACACACACACACATGTACACACATACACACATGGGTGCACACCCCTTTCCTAGAAATCTTGCCCTCCCCTCAACTGGCATGGGGCTATGCTTACACCTATACTTTCTCTCTGAACAATAGAATATATTTCTCTTCCCCTAGTGACCATCACACTTAGCAAGCTTCTATTCTATATTCTCAATGTATCTGGGAACAAAGAACAGAAGGGCTAGTCTGGTTTCAACTGGTTTTAAGTAATTGTACAGTATACAAAACTGTCAAGTGAACTTTTAGGGAGAATCCCCTATTTACAGTCTTATGTCTCTGCATAATTGGATCCACACATGATTAAATATCAGATGCATTGTAGAGAGGGATGTGCTCAGTAGAGAAATGATTATATGACCCAAACTGTCAATCAGAATGGAGAATCACTGAGACTAATCCCCTTAGCAACCAAACTCCAGGATCTCTTGAGCCCTATAAAAGGAAACCCCAAACAATCACTGGGGTACCTGAGTACTTTCACTCTTGTGGCCTGCTGTAATGGCAGAGTGCTGCCTGTACTCTGCCTGTACTTGCTATCTCTGCAAATCGATGTGAGCCATTATTTTCAGGGACCTCAGGTAGTGTGTGTGTGTGTGTGTGTGTGTGTGTGTGTGTGTGTGTATGCGTGTGCATGCTTGCACTAGCAAACTGAAATGTTTCATGTTATTTAAGGTGGATAAGAAATGAGAAGAGGTTTAGCAGTGGATGTGGTTGGAGATTTCCGCAGACAAGTCACAGTGAATGGCTCAGGGACATGGAGGGGTTTGACCCACACTGCCTGGGGTAAGGAAGGAATGGTGTCTGTCTGGGAATTGTAATGGCAGATGCAGGTGACTTGGCCAGAGGTTGGGTGAGTAGAAAGGAACAGCTCAGAGAAGTCACCTCACTACCGAGGCCTGGGTGGAGATGAGGGCCTGGGGACATTTTAAGGGAGGGAATGCAGACCTGTAGAAAGAGGTGGGAATCAAGGCTCAGAGAAGGAAAAGCCACGGAAGTGAAGTCCCTCAGTTCTCATGGACCTAAAGCATTCGAGGCTGGAAAACCACCTGTACTTCAGGGACTCGTCAGCAACAGGGCTGTTGTGTAACCGTGGGGCTGGGGGGCGGAGGAGACATGAACAAGCCTGTGTTCAGTCTAGATAGGGTTCTGGCAACAGAGCAAAGAACAGATTCTACTCACGTCCAGCTCTGAAGTTTACTGGAGTTTCTTAAAGGTGACATGATTAGCTGTACCACCCAAAAGCTCACTCTCGTACTGAGGAAAAGTGCAACCCTAGGATTCTCTGTACACCTCTCAGGCAGTTCCATACAAGAGCCTCCTCTCTGTAAGAGCGCCATGCTGCGTCAGTGACCTTAGGGAAAGGCCTTACTAGTCTATCTTTCTGAACGTTCTGAGTCTTGTGGGCCCCCCTTCTCTCTCCCAGAGGACATGTTTTGATCTGGAGAGACTAGCTGTACAAGAAGACAGATGAGATTTTAGCAGGGGGAGAAGTTAGGTTGTGGAAGAGAGGAGGCTAGAGGGGAGCTTTGAAAATCAGGTGGTGGTGAGGGCAGATGCAGGGACTGGAGTCCTCCAGTGCAGTCAAAGCTGTGCACGTGAATCAGGCGACGGTGAGGGCAGATGCAGGGACTGGAGTCCAGGGACTCCAGTGCAGTCAAAGCTGTGCACGTGAATGTCTTCACCAGGCCTTCTACCTCATAGGCATAGAAAGATAATGGAGGTGCTCACAGGTGTGACCAACATTCCAGATGTGGCCAGGGCCTTAAGGAGTCAACACAGCCTCCTGGCAACGCGCTTCTGGGAGACAATGGCAGAGGGGGAGGTTCTAACTTACTTCTTTGCATACTCAGCAACCATTTTGTAAGAGTCTCCAAGCAACTGCTTATTTCATAAGGGCAGATACCAAAATGGGATTGGCCGCTGGGCTCTGGGGTCCCACCACCCGTTCATTCTTAGTACTACGGGGTTTCTAAGTGACTCTATAGGTAATATAGTCACTCCACAGCCTCAGAGTCCACAGGACTGCACAGCATCTGCCACCTCCCTGTGTTCTTTCTTAATTCTATGGGAGACTTTTACCTACAAGGTCTCAGGGCATTTTAAGAAATTGCTTTATTTTCATACTGTATCATGTCTTTTCCCCCTCCCCTAACTAGCTCCCAGTTCCTCTCTCCATCTCCCTACCTTCTCTCCTTCATCCTCTCTCTCTCTCAACAAAAATTAAAACAAAGGGGAAAAAAAGAAATCCAACAAGACAGGACAAAATGAAACAAAAAGCCCTGCCACCCACCAAACCTACAACATGGAATCTGTGTTAGCCAACCACTTCCCGGGCATAGAGCCTGCCTGTGTGTGGTTGACAAACCCAGGGACACTCCATTGTAGCAAACAGATTTCCCCTCTCCCGGCAGTTATCAATTACAAAGAGCTTCTCCGTTAGAGGTGGGACTCTGTGTCCACTTCCGATCTCAGTGCGGCCATTTTGTCTAGTTTGAGCATGTGCAGGTTTCATGTCTTCTGCCACAGTCTCCTTAAGTTCGTGTGTGTTCATCCTGTTGTGCCTGGAAGACAGTTTCTTTAGAGACATCCTCTGCTTTTGGCTCTTAAAATCTTCCTGTTTCTCTTCAGAGTTGATCCCTGAGCACCGAGGGAAGGGCTTTTGATGAAGCATCCCTTGTAGGACTGGGTGCTCCACAGTCTCTCATCCTGTGCGCATTGTCCAGTTGTGGGTCTCTCTGTTAAGTCCCATCTACCACGGTGGCTGAGTGATGCACAAATGTACCTCAAGGGTGTCCTCATACAACCAAGGTGACATTGGCTGCCTGCAAAAGCCAAGCCTATAGATACAGTAAATGGTTTTTTAAAAGCACAGGCAGTGGACAACAAGAGTGTGGGTGTGACCTCCTTTAGGGACCCTAAGCAACAGAGCTAGGGGTGAGGGGTTGGGGGACAGAAGACAGTAGAAGGCAGGACCTCCAGGTGAGCATAGACGCCTATCTTCACCTCCTGCCCATTTCTTCCCAAATGCAGCTGTCCTGTTGCTTCAGAGACTCAGCAGAACACACACGCCTGCTCCTCAGGCCCTTGTTAAATACTCTGTCACATGGAGAAATTCTCCTGCAGGCAGGTGAGTCAGAGTTCACAGCTGCTGGATGGGAACCCTCTGTTCTGGTCTGGGTAGGAAACACGTGCCAAACCTGAGCAAAGTCCTCTTGACATCTCCTCTGGGAGCAACTTGGCAGTGGCTCTCTAGCCCGGAGTTTGGCCCTGGAGGAGGAGCAGGAGTCTGTCTTGTTTGCATTTCTACAGGCACAAACTGATTGCTAAATGGAGCAGGGAGCCCTGGACCCAAGGTTGTTAATTTCCAGAGAGCCGAGAACTCTGGTGAGGTTTTGAAGTGCTCTTTGGAGCAAAGTACACCTGTGCGTCCGTGGGGAGCTGATCCCTGAGGTCTGGGGTTAGCCAAAAGCTGAGGTTGATGGGACGTCATATTCCTGAGGGACAGAAACTGTGAAGTTTATATATAGCTTCCCAACCACACTGTTCCAGGAATCCTGTGGGTGCCTTGTTAGAAACCTGACCTGTTAGACTTGGGACTTTTTTTTTTTTTTAATCTTAACCACTGTGCTATATCCTTTGATAATTCCAGATGAGTGAGCTCCACCAGGGACAATAGGAACAAAAAGGGCCAGTTTAGCTTTGTGTGTGTGTGTGTGTGTGTGTGTGTGTGTGTGTGTGTGGACTGTCCCAGGAATCCACAGGTTGAGATAAATAGGACCACGAACGATAAGACACAAGGTTAGTCATTAGTGTTACCCAAGCCTCAAGCTTCCATCGGCTTGGTGACCTTGAGTTAATCCCTTTACTCAGTGGGAATGTGGGTTGATATCAGCACAGTGCTTCTCCATGGCTGGCAGAGGTCACTTCAGGAAAGAAAGCTCTGAACTCCCCCAAAGGAAAAGCAAGATAAGCAACACACAGCGAGAACTTCTTCAGCACTGGTATAATCGGTCCGTTAGGCTCTGCCAGAGTGCAGAGACCCACCCATGAGCTCCAGTCTCAGAGTGTACAGCCTTACATGAGAATTCCAGACTTCAGAACCCATAAGCTCTCCTACCTAAGCGCTGATGTCAAAGGACTTTCAACTTGATTTATCTTGGTCTGGGTTGTGGGAGATAAAGCTATCAATAGGTCTGGACCATTTCTAAGCAGGAGACTGGGCTTGAATGTAGTTCTCTATCCATGGAATTACCTCACTTTCAGGCTGCATTTGAATGGAACATTTGCATATCTACACAGCTTTCCTCTGGTTCAAGCTCTATCCAGGCTTCCAGAAGGGGCTGACTTCACTAGCCAGCTAGAGCCCTTTCTTTGTCCTTGCCTAGCAAAGGCCAGTTACTAAGAAACCCACTTGGTTTCTCTTTTTGTTTTGATGTGTTCTGTTTAATAACGGTTGTGTCTGACCTATTATATTCTTTTTGCATCCATTGCCTCTTTCTCATATTTTTGTTTATTTATTTATTTTTGAGGCGACCTTAGGTATCAACTGCTGTTGACCACACTCAATATTGATGTAGAAAGACGCTGCAGAACTTCCACAATCTACAGCGGAACAAGAAAGGCTGCTTTGAGAGCTGGTTTCTAGATGTTTCTGTCTCCCCAACTCTCTAGAAAAATTCTTTGTTTGGTCTTTGCTGTAGCCAAAATGGAGCCAGACAGACTCTGTTCTATGTCTGATTATGAGCAACGGTAGTTATTTTTCAGAGAAAAATAATCCTGAGGCATCAGTTGTGTCGTTTTTCTGAAGTTCTGGCCCCACAGTCTGTGTAATCTCCCCGCTTCACTCAAACAATGCTAATTACTCCCTACCCTGAGCTCCTGCTCTCTGTTCACAGGGCAGCAATCACTCTGACAGAGAGGGACTCTGTCACCTTCCTGAGACACCACTTTTATGGGGGCAAGAGGAGATGGAGTCTTCCATGCCTGTGCCCCTTCCCAGATTCTGCAATGAAACACGCTGTTTCAATGCTCTGACTGCAAAAACACTCATTTTGCCTCAATCCCTTGCCTGACACTGCTCTGGCAAAAATTATAAAGGACCTCACTGCCAATTTGGTGATTTGAGTTAGTATTCCTTAACTTGGGGACCTTGAATTTGGAAGGGAAAAAAAATAACTCTTGTAACCCTTAACTGAAAGTTAGCATTTCCTTCAGCCAAGGGTGTGGTAACAAACCACACAGTTGTGCTAACATGACAGTTATTGCAAGTATCTTAAAATATCATTTTCTCCCATCCCTCCTGAGACATTATAGTGTTTTGTAAAGTGACTGCTAGATCTTGTTACTTAATGTATTAATGAAGACGCACACATAAGTCTATATGTTTTAATATTGCACTACAGTCATATTTTGCTATATGTAGTTTTACTATTACTGTCTATATTTTATTTTATATATTTACTATTCTTATTTTGAGAAGTGTCTATAATCTCCAATCGACTGCCAAAGGGATCTATGGGTGGTGGGGTGGTGGTGGGGGGTGGGCAAGCAAAGAAACCCATTTTAACCATTAGTTGCTTTATGTTCTATTTTTATTCCATTGCTGTGATAAAATACTTAAAAAAAAAAAGCAACTCATGGAGGAAGGGGTTTCTTTGGCTTATACTTCTGGGCTACAGTCTATTATCAAGGGAAGTCCAGGCAGGAAGTTGAAGCAGAAACTACAGAGAAATGCTGCTTGCTGGCTCACTCTGTGCCTTGAGTTTCTGGATTGCTGCATCAAGGACTCATGTTTAGCTAGCTTTCTTATACAGACCAAGCTTGCTCAAGGGAATGCTTCCCCCACAGTGGGCTGGCTCAAGGGAATGCTTCCCCCCACAGTGGGCTGGCTCAAGGGAATGCTTCCCCCCACAGTGGGCTTGCTCAAGGGAATGCTTCCCCCCCACAGTGGGCTGGCTCAAGGGAATGCTTCCCCCCACAGTGGGCTTGCTCAAGGGAATGCTTCCCCCCACAGTGGGCTGGACCTTTTGCATCAGTTAGTGATCAGGATGATTATTACCCATGTCTGTGAACCAACCTTGAAGCCTAGTTTCTTCTCTCAGATGGCTCTAGCCTGGGTCAAGTTGACAGTTAAGGCTAGTGTGCCTTAGTTCTCAAGACCCCTTCTCTTAGAGCCTCCTACCACAAAGTGCTTTGGCTCTGTTCCCACAACACGGCTTTTCCACCAGTGTTTCAGCACCCCTTTCTGACTCTCAGTTCTTCCTTAGTTCATGTCTTGCATTTACATTTTTTTTTTAATGATTCTATTCTTCCTTCATCTTTCCCATACATATTTATTAGTTGCTACTATGAAGTAGTTACAGTGCTTTAGAGAGGAGTGACAAGAGCCAGGTCATTATAGTACAGGTGCAGTGCACATTGTAAATACATACTCTAGATAAGTTAACCTAGCTGGGAGCCTATTATGGAGGTTATCTCCAGGTTAGGTTCCAGAAGGCTGAGTAGGACTAGTTAGGCTGGGGGTTGGAAAGTCAACTGTTGAATGGTCAAGCTGGGACTAGAAAGGTAAGGGAGCTGAGACTGTTGAGTGCTTTTCAAAGCCATGCTAAGAGTAGGCACCAAAGGTTTGAAGAGAACTGCGTTTTAAAGAGGCAGCACTGATTCAGTGCAAAGATGGATTTGGAGGGAGGAGGCCCACCGATGAGAGATGAGTTAGAGACAGCTGAAAGCTGCTCTTTGCTCCCTCTGAGGGGATCACGGTTTCCACTCTGTGCTTCGCTTCCCCCCATGCTCTTCCACACTACCCCCACTCTGTGCTCCCCCCATGCTCTTCCACACTACCCCCACTCTGTGCTCCCCCCATGCTCTTCCACACTACCCCTACTCTGTGCTTCGCTTCCC
>NW_022196913.1:49033956-49036965 GCF_008632895.1 Mastomys coucha | reverse complement strand
TACCCCCACTCTGTGCTTCCCCACCCCCTGCTCTTCCCCACTACCCCATGCTGCTGAAGGGGCTGTGGCTGACTTACCAGGAAGGTTGATCTTTCTTGACTTTTGTGATTTTTCCACATTATTGGAGACCTGTTTGGGTTATTTCTTAATGTATCCATTTCATACCTCTTCCTTGTAAATGCATGCATGTGTGAATGTATATGTGTATGTGCATATATGCATGGGTGTATGTGTGTGCATGTTTGCATGTGTTTGTCATTTATGTTATATGCATGTGTATGTATGTTTGTGAATGTGAATGCATGTATTTGGGTGTGTGTCTGTGTTGTATGTATGTGCAGGTCTTTCTCTGGGCACTTAGTATATTCCCTAGTTATTCACCATGACCAAGATGGAAAATGTGTAAGTGATTTAACCTCATTGCCCTTTATATAGGCATTAAGCAGACCCTAGAGAGTACCAGGAACTAAAAAGAATGAAAGAGTTGTAGGTTGCTCCTTAAGTGTTCTGACTGCAGGTAAAGGGAGAAAGCATGCTGCCTGGCCATTGAAGATGACTGTGTGTAGCATGTGTAATAGATGCTTACTCTCTAGCAGAAAGACCACTGGGCTAATATCATAACCAGCCTTCCCAATTCTTCAGAAAGCCAGATTAACCATTTGAATACACACACAAACACACACAAACACACACAAACACACACACACACACACTTTAGTGGCTATTCCTGGTTGTTAGCTTGACTATATCTGAAACGAACTACAATTCAGAATTAGAAGGCTCACCTGTGGCCCTAATCTGGAGGCTGAGAGATACAAGTTTCCGACCTGAATCTTGGCATGGAGATCTTGAGGCATAGTGGCTGTGAATCCCAGAAGATTAAGAAAGGAAGGTCTACGAGTTCAAGCAAGGTCATCTGGGATTAAAGGTGTGGTGGCACACACCTTTAATCTGGGCCACACCTTTTGCTGGAGACCTATATAAGGACATTGGAAGAAGGAAGGCTCGCTCTGCTTCTCCTGCTTGCCTGCCTGCTTGCCTTGTGGGACTGAGCAACTGCTGGATCCTTGGACTTCCATTCACGACTGCTGCCGGCCATTGTTGGGAGTTGATTGTTGGGAGTTGGACTAAGTCATCAGTAAATTCCTTTACTACATAGAGACTACCATAAATTCTATGACTCTAGAGAACTTGACTAATACATACACACACACTCTAACACATACATACACACACACTCACACACATTCACACATATACTCATACATAGTCACACGCACATTCTCACACATACACTCACATACATGCATGTATATGTATGTATGAACCCCAAACTTCTGAAGAACTTAAAAACAAAACAAAGAAGCCCTGACTGCCTGGCAGGGAGTTAGAGAAGCCCCAATTACATTGGACACGTGATTGAGTAGAGAGTTTTTTTCATATTTCTGACTCAGCCAAGTTTGGCCAGATGTAGTTCACTTAGTTCTTGTCAGGCTCACTGATTCTAAAAATTTCATAAAGCAAGTTACTGGTCTCTGGGGTTAGAAAGATTGGAAGACTCACACTTCTGAGGTCATGAGAGAAAGGTGTAGAAGCGTTCTTTATGAAAACTGGAATCACGTTGGACACTCTTCCCCTATCAACTGCTCAGGTCGTTCTGAGGCAGTTTTTACTTCATCTCACCCCAGCTGTTGAAAACCCGGCTTTGCAGAGATAAGACATCATGGAAAGGAATGTAGCACCACCCGGGGATAAAGCTGGAAACCAGGGATACCTCAGGGCCATGGGAGAGTTGAAACTGCAAACTAGTGATACCTCACGGCCATGGGAGAGTTGAAACTGAAAACTAGGGATACCGCACAGCCATGGGATAGCTGCTGAGCCAGCTGTGGTTCAAGGCCATAGTTTATGCACCACGGATGATGCTGATATTCATGTGTTTTCCTCAAATTTAAAATGTTCTATAGCCCTACCCTTCGGGTTGGTTGTCAGTCTCCTCTGGGCCTCCCTATACAGTTTCGAAGGATCTTGGGAGAATACCAGAGAAGAGAAAGCCAGGGCTGGCCAAAGAGAATCCACAAAAACAAATGTCAAGTCTGTCCATATTTGTCCATTTCCTAAGATAGACAGCTTTTCAGGCTGTGACCTATAGAGCAGTAGAGTAGGGCCTGAGGAAGGGCATGGGTTTGGAGCTCTGCTTAGCCACCCCCACATATGCATTTTAATGTAAACTAATAGAAACTAAAGTGAGTTCCTCCATCCCCTCTTCCCATTTTCGTGAAGAGCAGAGGGTGGGGGGCTGAGGGGGGCTGGGGGAATGGTGGCCTCACAGAACGGAGAATGTTGTGCCTTCCCTGTGTAACCCTGCCTGTGATGACATTACAGTTGCTGCTGCCTATGCTGCTACATTTGCTGTATTTGACACTTTAAGGTGCCAGATACAAACAGAATATTCTGTGGTTTCAACCACCTTGTTGGTCAATTCCCTATTTAATTTTAGTTCTTCAAGTACGCTAACATCTCAGATGGGTGGGGTGGTTCAGTGAGTACAGGCACTTCCTACACATCCTGGTAGCCTGAATGAGATCCCTAGAACCATGTAAAGGTGGAAGGAGAAACTGATCTCACTAAGCTGTCCTCCAACCCAACCTGGGTGACCACACACACACACACACACACACACACACACACACACACTGAACAACGTCTCAAAAATGAAAGTACTGTTAGTGACTTTGAAGACACTCTGACTTAATAGGTAACAAAATATTTGAGCATTTGGTTTAAATTCTTTCTTTTCCTTTTTCTTTTTCCTTTCTTTCCTTCCCTCCTCCTCCTCTTCTTCTTTTCTTTTCTTTTTTTTTCTTCAACAAGCTCTTCTTTAGCTCAGGCTGGCCTCAAACTCACTATATAGCTAAGGATGACCTGGAGTGCTGATCCTCCTGTCTCCACCTCTAGCTAAGGATGACCTCGACGTACATATCCTTCTGTTTCCAGCTCTGGGGCGGG
>NW_022196913.1:48962441-49033936 GCF_008632895.1 Mastomys coucha | reverse complement strand
CTTGGGTGACGGGTGTGTAGCATCACACTCGGTTTGGTCTGGATTCTTTAAAGAACTGCTGTGTTACAGGAGAGGATCGCACCTCAGCCTGCATGCACACCTACATTTGAGACTGTATATTTATGGATTTGCTGTTTCCTAAGTTTTATTTACAGCCCATGGATCAGCACTGCCGGTGCCTTCACATTCATGTGTGGACATGCACAGAGCTCAGGGCAATTTGAACTACCGGACAAGCATGTTCTCAGGTTAAGTGGAACAAAGTGACGCTCTTAATTCTCCTCCCGCAAATGGGAGGGTTTTTTTGTTATCTATTTAGTACCATGTCCTTTTATTTTATGTGTGTGTATGTGTGTGTGCTTTTGTTAGGCAGTTTTGCTGTTTAAAGTGTTCCGGTCACAGGGCTGATATGCTGTCATGGGATTTGAGGCACAAGAAGTCTACAGTGTGTCTAAAGGAGAGAGTTGGTGTGTTGAAGCTTCAGGCAAAAGCTTCCGAAGCGTCAGAGCTGAGAAATCAACACTGATGTATGCTCACTCCTAAGTGAAGCTAGCTTTAAACATACAAACTGAGATTTTTGTATTGATTGGCAAAAACGTTATAATCAGAGGCTCACAGAAACCCAACCCTGCATTTTCTCTGTGATTGATGATTTGGTACCTGCTAATTTTATGATGTAGCTGGCTTTACAGTGCAGAACTACCTCTGGGATCAAGAATGAACCATGCAGTGAAGGTTTAGGGGTGGCATTCTGGACAGGGTGCTGTTAGGCTGTGTGCTGTTGGCACCATGCCATACATTTATACAAGCTAAGATGTTGCTGGATGATGGAATTTATGGGACCCACCAACATATACACCTTTTCCACTGACCAAAACCTCATTCGGCAGTTCGTGACTGGAACTGAAGGACAGGCTCTTAGGGAGATAGGAGCTTATGAATCCCTTACCTCTTCCTACCCTAGGCTGGCCTGGTAGCCACGCTGTTTTGGAACTAGAGGGGGTTTATTAGTTGCCAAGGTAATATATTTGTCTGGCACCCACTTCATGGGGATGGCTGGAACTTGGCTTTTTTTTTTTTTTATGTCAAGAATTCCTCATCATTCTGACAGAACCATTTACCTCAGGTTGAGGTCTTACAGACAGTTTTCTGTATTGTTTCATGGACATTGTTTATTCAATCCATTTTCTAGACAAATGATAAAATGAGACAGTAGAATAGATTTCTTCACAGACAGGTTGGGTAGGAGATCAGGTTGATCATGAAGGTTCTTTTGTTTAAGCTATAACCATCAAACCTGGGTTTTTTTCTTTGTGTGTGTGTGTGTGTGTGTGTGTGTGTGTGTGTGTGTGTGTGTGTTGGCAGGCAGGCCAACTCTTAACATGGATATTCCAGTGCATGCCACATAGAAATGGATTCACTGGATCCAGGGTAGATGGACTGATATGATAATGGCTTAGAAAGGATGGTTTGGCTTCTCAGGGGAGCATTTTCTCTGTCCAATCACATTAGGGCAGTGACAGGCCTGTGACTGGACAGGAATAGAAAGATGTTAACTAAAAATAGCTGAAAATAGTTAACAATCCAGATTACTTTACATAGGTAGTTGGTTTTCAAAAGCATCAGAAATCCACAGGATGTGACTATTTATTTACTTGTTGAGACTAGTCTGCTCCTGACAGCCTCCAGTCTTAGAATCAAAGAAGAAATCGAGCATCTTGAGTTACTCCAGTTGTGATGAAACAGCCACCAGGCAAGAATTGCCTCTTCATCTACAGACAATGCTGTCCAAAGAAAGGACACACTTACAGGCTTAGGACAGCTTAAATCTGCCGAGACAGAGTGGGCGAGTCCTTAATATTCCTGTTTCTCTTGTCTGTCAGATGTCCATGTACCAGAAGGCTGAGGACCAATGCTCCAACATTTTAAAGTAAAGACTAGGCATTCAGCAGTCTCTATCAGTTGGCTAAATTTTTGGAAGCTGTGTTAGGCTTCCTATATATTCTCAATTATTATCAGCCATTTTTGGGTTTCTGATGGGGTTGAAGAACTCCATAGTCCCCTGACCAGCCCAGACTTTTTACCCTGAGAGGGTGGCTTTCAGATGGCATCCAACCTAAAGCCAAGACATAGCCAGGTGCAAAGTTTTTTCTTTTAAGTTAGGATAGAAGATAATGTTCAAATTTATTGACAAAATGTTGGTCTGGGTGTTAGATCTATCTTATACCAGATAATTTACAATATATGTAATAGTTGTGTTCAGTTTATATTTTGAGAGAAAGTTTTGTTTTGTTTTGTTTTTGTTTTAAATTAAACAGAAAGGGTGAAATGTTGCATTTTCTCTGTCCAGTCACATTAGGGTAGTAACAGGCCTGTGATTGGACATGAATAGAGAGGTGGAGCTAGAAGTTTAGGAGTGAGAAAGGTCAGAGAGCAGAAGAGTAGCGGAGAAAATCATCATGGAGATGGATGAAAAGGAGGACAATCCAGACCCCCCATGATTTTAAACAGCTACAAGTAGTTAAGGTTTTCACAAGGTTAGAATAATTGGGTTTAAACATTGTCTTTATCATTTGGCTCTGAAATTATTGTATTGGCATCTTGTAAATTCTGATCTTATTGATATATAAACCTGATTGCATAATTAAGCCTTAAGAGTCATATTTCTACCAGGTAACTAGGTGCTAGATGACTGATTGTGGGGTGTGTGGGGTGTTACTTGTAAGCGAGATGATCTTGCTAGCTGGGAGAAAATAGCTGGAGCCTGCTGGGACATAATGATGTTGCTAGCCAGTACCGGTGGGCCAGAAGAGATTGTGGGGTGATTTCTTTTTTAATATTTCCTGCAACCAGGGCCTTAAGAAAACTGTCTAACTGGAAGGAGAGAGCAGGGTGATCTCTCTATGGATGTTCCAAGGTGTGTTGTTCACAGATTCGCAGGTTGACATCTGATGTGACCACCCTTGGGTATTGGAAGAAGATTGGTTGTCTAGATTGGCCAACTGAGCATGTGCTAAGCCTCTCATGGTATGTTCTGAAAGATTTCTTGTGTCTTCCACTGGTTCTAGAGCTTCCAAAAATGCTTTCTCTCCTCCAATCTGGTTCTGGCTCTTTTTTTTTTTCCTGGTCTTTTTTTGATTAAAGTGCTTTGAAGCCTTCTCCTCATTTTCAGGGACAGAGATAAATAACTGTGTATCCCATACAGTATTCTTCAGGGTCTGTGTGTCAGCCCAACATCTCGTTTATGCTGGGGGGCGGGGGGGAGGGGTGTAACTCAGGGCTTTGGAAATGTTATAGCTCTATGTTTCCGCCCCACAGATACCCTCTTTTCTTGATTTCCCAGTATTTGTGGATGGTCTGACTAGGATCCATACCATTTGGCCTATGATTCAGGAAATCAAGGTATCAAACTGGCTGAGGGTGTTGATTGGTCATGTACTGACGACAAGCTCCAGGAGGGTGTTGATGGTCATGTACTGACAAGCTCCAGGAGGAGGTGTGGGTAGCGATGTTTATTTATGCAGGTATAGAAGAGAGATGGATCATTTGCATTTTCTGTTCCTAATTCAGCATTCCTCTCGTTCCTTCTTGTTCTTTTTTTGAATGGAATGATGTCACCCACTCACTGGTTTTATATAGCTCTCGCTGAAGTAGAACTCAACAGAAATTGCGCCTATTAATTAGAAACCCAGAATGTGGGCAGTTTTGAACTGCTAATTAATACTTAACCGATTGAGTTGTATTCACAAGTTTTAAGCCCCTTTTCTTTTCCTGAACCTAGAACTTTGTTATCAGAGAGGATGGCGTCTTTTTAAAAAGCATCTCCTTTAAAAATAGTTCCATTTATCTCCAGGAAAACCTCAGGTCTGTTATTTTCTTCTTCTCTCTGCCCTTTGGGGAGGTCATTAGTGAGAGCCAGAGAGGAACACATGGCTCAGGTCCCTTCTTCTCTGCCCTCCGATTGCTTCCTTCCATCCTCACAGCAGCAGAGTGGGTGGATGCTCAGGAAGGGCCCAGAGATGTCTTCCTCCGTATTGGCCAGGCAGAGACAATCTCCTCGATGTCTAGGCTCCATGGCGACATTGGTGGCTTTCAGCAGGGTAGCGAATGCTCTGCCCATCACCATAGCCACTTGTAGGGAACCAAACAAATCCATGAAAGTAGATGTCCAAAGTCTGAAGCCTCCATCTTTTCAGCGTCTGGAATCCTCTGCAGAAGCCAGCAACACTGTTGCTCAGGAGTGTGGCTTTCTGGGCCCAGTGCCAACGGCTCACACAGGCCTCTCTGTTCAGCCCAGACTGCATCTCAACCTGACTTTTTTTTTTTTTTTTTTTTTTTTTTTTTTTTTTTTTTTTTTTAGGTGGCCCAGCAGGGATCCCCTTATGACTGGAATCAGAGTTTGCACAGACTCCTATGAGGTAGGTCTATATGAAGCGTATGGGATATTTCCAACAACTGGCTCCATTGTATCCTGGCCTTGGGGGAGTAGAGAGAAAGGTTCTTGTAGCTGCGGTCGCATTTGAATCTACGGAGCCAGGCAAAGCCATGTGTGCTGCATGTGCTGGGGGCTGCTGCTGCTGTGGCCATGGGCTGGCCATGTGCTTTGTGTTTCCTTTCTTTTTCAGAAGGTGGTTGATTCATGCAAAATGCTTAAAAATGCCTGCCATGCACAGTGAGGGAGGGATCAGGTCCCCTTTGATGTGCAGGGTCTTTTTGGAGATTCCAAAAAAACCAGTTCAAAAGGTTTTCTTTGGATACCACACCTCCAGCATATGTGAAAGTAAAGGCCAGGCTCTCCAGGCGGCTTGCTGGGGAAAACATCTTGAGGTGGCTTCTTTCTTTTCTGTTTTGTCTTGGGCTGACCACAGGTTTTCAGATTTCTCACTGTCCTGGTGGTCAAAGGAGGGAATTGAGCAAAGAAAAATGGCCAGCTGAGCTTTTTGGATGTCCAGAGAAACAAGGACACACTCTCTTACAGTCTTGTACAGTCAGATGGCCAGGGCCAGTTGGTGACTTTCCAGCCACGAGGTATTTCCCTGCTGGTACTTCTGAGCTTACAGAGCCACCTGGGGAAGCACAGACTGAAGAGGAGCCATCTGGTCACCAGGGCGGGTCCTATTGCAGCTCTGCTCCTGCTGGTTTTCAGGTTGTAGGCACGGTGCTGTCATCTTTTAAGGACATGATTGGGCAATGATGGGGATACTGGATGAGCCCAAGGGGATGATGGCAGTGACTCAGATGAAAACCATTTACCATGCTCCTCCGTTCTTAAGTTTTCTGTGCTTCCGTGTCCTTGGGGGTGGGCTCTGGAAAGACTCTAGCACCCTCAGCTTGCTCACAGACAAGCAAAACACCACAGACCCAGTCTCCTTATGCACCCAGCTGTGGCCTAGATGTCAGGGGCTCAGGGAAGGAATGTTTTCCTTCTTTTCTATCTTGTAGGAACTCTTTGGATTCCTCATTCTGCAAGGCCCTTACACCATAGGTGGAGGCTCCTACTGTGACAAAACTGCTTTGCAACAGTGAGTGGGAAACGGGTAAAAACCAGATGCCCCAATCCTTCATGTGTTAGTGAAAAGCCAAGGGGCAACCCAGGCAGGCTGGCTGCGTGGGCAGAGGGGACAGTCTGGACTGTTTGCTAGCACAGGTATATCAATGCATCTCTGGAGAAGGGAGGCGATAGGGAGGCTCCCACAGTCTTGCCATCTGTTCTCTTGGAGTTAGACTCCATTTCTCTCTTCACACAAGGTAGGTTCCTGCCCCCAGCAGCCGCCAACCTCCTAGCCAAAGCTGGCATCTCTGAAATGCCACAAATGCTCAGTTGGCCTTCCAAGTGATTTACCACAACATATGGAAATATCCTGGCCAAGCCTATAGCTATTTGGCAGATTATAGGTATATATAAATCATGCGCTAATTTTAATGCAATTTACCCCTGCTCTGCAATGCTCTCTGGTTATCTATCCTTCACAGGTTTTCCTTGCAGGTCTCCTTGACCACTGAGAATCACTCCTGTCTTAAATGGAGACTAACCCTTATGTAACCATAAGGCAGTGCTCTCTCCATTGTCCTTACAGGGGAGTGTGGTGAATTATTGTTTTTCTTTCCTGGCTTGACATCCTCATGGACCCCTGGTTTCAAAGTATTCCCACACATGCCCTCCGTGTCATGTTGTATCTTTGCTGACTTCTGAAATCTGCCCTGAAGAGAAGGAGGCTTCTGAACTGGAAACATCATCTTTATGTATCATAGACTCACCCTTCCCTCTAGGACATTCAATTTCTTTCTCTGTCTCCCTTCCTTTTCTTCCTTTCATCTCCATCTTTCTTTTTTGATACAATGCCTCATGTAGGCAGTGGACGTAGCCAAGAGTGACCTTGAACTTCTGGTCCCCCTGTTTCTACTATCCGACACTAGATTTACAGATAGGTACTATATGACCCTTGGTTTATGTGTTACTAAGGATCGAACTTCTTGCATGCTAGGGAAGCATTCTGTCAACTGAGCTGCATACCCAGCCTTGGGTTCCTGTCTTCACTCTGGAACAAACGTCAACCTTCAATTACTGTATGAGTTACCAGGTAGGAAGTAAGTACTGCATAGTCAGGCAAGCTAACAGGTAATACGGATTACTTCGTCAGGCGAGTAGTGTGATAAGCAGTGCCTTTTATCAAGGAATTGGAAACCTCCTGTACCTATTCCAGTTTTACACATGAAAATGCCACTAATCTTTGCCAGCCGTGGGGGCATATGCCTGTAATCCCAGCACTAAAGGGGAAGAGGCAGGAGGGCCAGCAGTTGAAGGCTAGCTTCAACGGAAAGAGTTTGAAGCCAGTCTGAGCTACAGGAGACTCCACCTCAGCAAACAAACAAACAAACAAACAACAGTCGCTTTCAAAGTTAGACTAGTACTGGGTGTGCATGCTGCAATGTCAACATAAGGACAAGGCCTCTCTTCTCCCTCTTCTATACGGTTCCCTCACAGCTAAGTGGAGGCCACTCTCAAGTTCACATACACTTTGGGGTTTTCTCCCTCCTGAAACTTAGCTAGCTTGGTGGTGTAATTAATCCAAAGTGATAGGTAGAATTCCATTTCGTGTATGTTTTCTTTAATGTTAGCCAATCCTGTAGATAGATTTTATGCTTCACTTCAGTCAACAATGAGCCAATTGACTAATCTGAAGAGCCATATAATTAGAACCAATCTGTATTTATCAATTCATTTCCTAAGTTTGTTTAGGTGATTTGTCTTTGTGCCTGGATCTCCTAGAACAGCCAAGGATTTTCAGATATCTCTCACCCGGCTCCTAGAAGACATTCAGCACAAAACACTCAGGGCCAAGATAAGCACACATGATTTGTTTCATGGGCGTGGCTTAGCTCTCTTCCATAAATTCTGGGACCAGAGACAGACTCAGGGATATCTGTTGGAGTTGTGAGGAGCCTAAGTCTTAAAGGGCTAATGATGTTAATGGGCACGTCAGGACCGTTTCATAACTGGAAAATTGGAAGTACACACGAAGTAACTTGATAGGGAGAAAAGATTTGAGTATAATAAAATTTTGCCCCAAGTTGGAAGGTGTCTTGGACCAGGGTATTGTTAGTGATGAAAGTTAAGAACAAAGTCTGTCTGTGTGATTACTACTGAGACTACCGGTGCAGTCATTAATAATGTTGTGTCATTTTCCTTTGTGTCTGTTCTTCATGGTCTGAGGGCCGAGTGATACATCTCAATGCTAGGTATGGCACTTTGAATGGCGCAGATGTTCAGAAATATTAACTGTTTATTAAGTCAACTGATATTTAGTTAACACTGATTGAACAAAATCCTTAAATAATTCATGGCTTAGGTGTCCACTGTACCTGCAGTCCTCTTAAAGAGAAAGCTCTGAGCCCCCGTATTTGTTAATGCACAGGCTAGGGGATTAAAACAGAAAAATCCCTGAATACATGAATAGAGAGAGAGAATAGAAGTTTCACACTCTCTTATGTGACAGTCCAGAAGTCAGGAAAGCTGGGATGGGTCCAAGGCAGTCAGTCCCTGCAGATGCAGCAAGCAGGAAGAAGAAAGAGTGTGAAGGAGGTGACATGTTTCCCCTCCTTACCCCCAGCCCCTGCCTCCACCCCATGGGGCAGTGATTTGAAAGTGGCATTGAGCCTTCTGCTCACAGTCTATTGGCTACAATGGGGTCACGGCCAAGACAAAGGGAAAACTGGAAAGTACAGTCTTATATGCACAGGAGTTCCATTGTTAAAAGTGTGGAGAAGAGATACTTGTAACCTCTAATACAGTCTCTAAGCTTAATTTCTCATTGAGCCTTTCCTTAATCTGGATCAGCTGCAGAACAGATCTTGAGAGGAGCCAGACTTCTGCTCTGCATGGGGTAGATTGTAGCTTACTTTGAGGAGATGACTCTCTCTCATTTGTAATTTCTACGATTCTGCAAATAGAAGGGATTTTTAATTTTTCACAGGTCAGCCAGTTTTCCTGTTTTTTTGTAAATATGAAAGATATTAATTCTTCATAAATTCAATGGCTATAGAAAAAGGTACCCTGTCAAGTGTTTCCTCAGATGCTCCAAAAAGGCTGATACAAGAGCATAAAGATGAAGAAATTGATAAAAAGAGTGGCCAAGTGGAGGGACGTCTGTAAGAAGCGAGCTAAGAGGCTCCATGTTCACCATCTCTGCTCCACTGTGGGTCAGCAACGTGCTCACCACTATCCTAGGTCACCTCTTTTGTATCGCAGTTTTCCCTTCTGGAAAAGTGTGGGCGATCCTATCCCAGTCCTTCCCTTTATAGGTTTGTTCCCAAGAGTAAGGAAGATGTAGCAATGGGGTACCTTGTGCAGGTTCTCATTTATAGAAGTTGCTTAGTGAAACTGCACACCCTCTCTCCTCTCCTGTCCTTCTTTACAAAACAGGGGACTAGTGTCATTCTATGTCTTAGTTGTGTTTCTGTTGCTATGATAAACACCATGATCAAAGGTAGCATGGGGAGGGAAAGATTTATTTCATTTCCACTTGCACATCACTGTTCATCATCAAAGAAAGTTAGAGCAGGAACTCAAGGCAGGAACAGAAACAAACGTCATGGAGAAGTATTGCTTAGTGGCTTGCCTGCTGTGGCTTGTCCTGCCTGCTTTTCTGTACTGTCCAGAACCACCTGACCAGGGATGGCACCAATAGTGAGCTAAACCCTCCCACTTGAGTTATTAATCAAGAAAATGCCCTACAGACTTGCCTTATGGGCCAATCTTATGGAGACATTTTTTCAATCAGATTTGCTCTTCCCAGATATATCTAAGTTTTTGTTACGTTGACAAAAGCCAACCATCCTGCAAGCAAGTAGAATAACTCTCAAGGCATTCCCTGTCATGAATGTTCCTGTGAAGATAGTCTTTTTATAAGCCACTAAGGAAAGCAACATTTTAGCTCTATAGGATGGTGACTGAACCAGTCAGAGGCTCTGGGTATAGGGTTTAGGCAACTGACCACAGCAGAGAATCACACCTCTGAATGCACCTCCCAGGTCCCTGCAGAACTGGATGGGTAGGAGTGAAATTAATCAACAGGTAGCTGAAGAGCTAGAGAATACAATATCCTAAGGCCTGGACAAGCTGAGTGAGGAGTCTAAGAATTTTAAGGAGGCAAGGTCTACTAGAAACCGGAAACAGAACCCACTTGGTGAAGGTTGGGGAAATGCTAGGGAAGGCGTAGCACCTGGAGGGAGCAGGTTTGGTTTGCTCAGTCCATCTATCCCTAGGCTTCCAGAGCAAAGCAGAAAGTGGAGAGTTCAGCCTGGCTCAGGTTCCAGAGGAGGAAGGACAGAAGAGGGAAGCTGGATGGCCTCTCACAGGATGGCAGTCCCTGGGCTAAGGAGGCTCGTGGGACGTGTGAAGGAAGTTGGAGGGGTTTAGACCCAGAGGGAGATGGCAGCTTTCTTCCACAGTGACGATGGCTGACCCTGCTAGTAGCAGATACCCCTGTTTGTGATGCGGAAGGATCTAAACTGATATGATGACTTAGAGAGAAAGGCAGAGGGACTGGTTTTGAAAGCTGGTTGCTGGGAAATTGTGGAGGCAGTGTTAGAAGCTCAAGCCCTATCAGCTCCTTTCTTCAGTTCCTTCTCTCCAGCCTCCCTCCTTCTCCCTCCTTCCCCCTCCTCTCCCTCTTCCCCCTCCTCCCCCTCCTCCCCTTCCATCAGACATTCTTTTAATGATTACTTGCCAGGTAGGAATCTAGGAGTTGGGGAAAAACAAGGGGTGACTAAAGATCACAGTCCTAACTGGGGATACAATTCAGCTGCCAGTTGCTGGTGAAACTTCTCTGTCTTTGTTCTTTCAAGGCCATGCCAGGCCTTCCCTTGCTGGGCTTACACAGGGAAGCCCTAAGTGGTATTTCCTGGTGGCCTACGAGGTGATAGGTTTCTTTGTAAGAAGTGACTCCTGCACACTCTAAGAAAACCACTTGTGACCTTACAGCCACCCACAGCAGCTCTAAACCAAGAATTTGACATCGCTTCCCTTAGAGGCACACTGGAGACAGATGTAGTGAGATAATGGAATCTCCTGAAATACAGAGGTGAACTGTAGGGGAGTTTTCGCCCCAGAGAACTAAGTTGAGGGAATAGGGTTGGTTGCTGAGTATATCACCATGCTTTAAAAGATTCGTTTTTATTATTTTTAATAATATATGAGTGTGTTTGTCTGTGCGTCTGGATATGTGCCCGCGTGTGTAGGTACCTGAGAACGACAGTGGCACAGGATCCCCTGGAGCTGCAGACGCAGATGGCTTTGCTGTGAGCTGCCTGACTTGGGTGCTGGGAACCAAACTTTGGTCCTTTGTAAGAGCAGCATGTGCTTATAGCCATTGAGCCTTCTCTCCAGCCTCTGTTGAGCCTATCATGGGCAGGACACAACACTGTGCAGTCCCAAGGAGAACTACTAGTGTTTTTGAGTTTGAAGATGATGCTTTGCCCATCAAAAATTAGTTCATGAACACTTCCAGAAACATGGTACTTTTTAAAATTTATGATTCTTTAAATTTAAAAAAAAATTATTATTTGGGGGTCAAGGGACAGCTGTATATGTAGAGGTCAGACGTCACCTTTGTTGAGCTACTTCTCTTTTTCCACCTCTACATGTGATCCAGGGATAGAACTCAGGTTGTCACAAGCACTTTAACCCACTGAGCCAACTGGCTGGCCCTAAACTTAGAATCTCCAATACATAGTGTAAAAGGGGCAGACACTGTTGAGATGTGTTTGGGTATAATGGTGGAGATTTAGATTTTTCTTCAGAGGAATGGGATATAAATCTCCTATGGCCATCTTGGTTACGGTGACTAATCTATGGAATGATAGAAAGGTCACGGCAGGACATATGTGATAAATGTGGACATGCTAGGGGAAGTATTACATGGTAGGTGTGAAAGTGCTTAGCCAGCTCTCCAGTGTCACACAGATGGCCGATTGTATCGTGGCTTGTTATATTCCAGTGTCGGTTTGCTCTTCAACAACTTTCAATGGCCTGGCACTTTGAAGACCAATTGCTAATTGTATAAAACTATACAAATGTCTACTGTATGTTTTTTTTCTTCCGAGTATACCCATGATCATCATGGAGTAGAGATAACCCTAGGCAGTAGTTAAGGCCATGATGGAAGCAGACTAATACAATGGCAGCTGGGTCTGTCGTAATGATTGTGGAGCTGTTGACACTCCCCAGGAAAAAGAAGGGCAGGACCCAAGATCTGGGATGCCAGCCAGTACTCCCACCTGCCCCCAGCAGCTCTAAAGAATGGTGGGCAACACTGGAATGCACAGGAAGTGGAAGGTTAACTGAGAAGAACTCTATAATGCAGCGTCCATGAGGTCACTGTGTGTGGTGGGGTGGGACTTTGTGGTGATGCAGCTGTTTTGGGGGTTACCCAAGTTCCATCAGCAATTCTTCACACATGTTCCTGTAAGTAAGCCCCATAAGTGTATCAGATCACCAAGGTGGAGATGGAAGGAACCCTTGCTTTGGTCTGTCTGAACAAGCATTTGTTCACATTCTCCAGGAGAAGTAAGGCGGGAATTCCCAAGATGGATTCTGCCTAATAATTTTCTAAAATGTTTGCATCATTCTTCGGTCATGTCTTCAGGGTTTATTTTATTTTCCAAGTCATAAGATTTATGCAGTAGTTTTGGATGGAATAGTACATTTAAAAATGCTTTACATGTATTTGTGTGTGTCCGGATGTCCATGCCATGCCATGTGTGTGGAGGTCAGAAAGCAGCTTGTGGGAGTCCATTTTCTTCTTGCAGCATGTGGGTTCTGAGAGGCAAACTCAGGTTTTTCCTTATGCCAATTAGCAATTTTATCCTCTGAAGCCTCTTGCACGTCCAAAAGCACACACTCAAAAGGTTTCCTTATATTATTTTTAACTACATGAAGACATGTGTGTATGTGCACGTGAGACCAGGTCCCCATAGCAGGCCAGAGGTTTCAGATCCTGTGCAGCTAGAGTTATAGATGGTTGTGAACCTTCCAGTGTGGGTGCTGGGAGCTGGTCTCCCTTAGTCTCCACAGTACAGATCTGAGACCTTCCTGCCACACAAGACCCAATTTACATCTTATGTAATAATATCTTGTTTGTCTCCAAAGACCAAGTAAACAAAACAAATTGGCTCTAAACACTTGTAAATTAGTCTGTCTGATGACAAAAGATGCTGGTAGAGGAATGGCTCTGAGCTGTTGGTGTTCCAGCATAGGCCTGTGGGTTTTCAGGACTTGGGAGGCAAAGGAATCATTTTCGTTGTAGAGTCTGGATAGCAACCCCACTACTATTCAAAGCCAAAGACTATAAACAGTTGGGATCTTTAACACTGGACAGAGCTGATGCAGACCTGCTGAACTCTGAATTTCAAAATAAGGTGAGTGGAGGACCCTAATAGTCATACAGGATGAGAACTGGTCCTGTCCCTGGCACCTACTCCTGCTGGTGCAGAGTAGATAACCCGATAGGTTTAGAGCCTCTGGCAAGGTTAAGGCTAGCTACCACCCAGGTGTTTGGTTTCTAACCTTGTTGGTTAAGCCAAACCACATGCACTTGGTTCTGAGAAAACCAATCAATCATGTAAGAGCCAGTTCCAGAAGATACTTACTGACAGTTTTGCAGGACCTGGGAAATCTGATCAGACTTCTTACTCTTTCTGGCCTGGCCTGTATTTTACCCTGTTATGAAGACAAATACCCTCTCTGGCTCTGCGCTCACCTCAGTTATAACTTGATAAACATGTATTAGATTCCCTTCCTTCCCTCCTCCTTTTTTCCCTCCCTCTTTTCTTCCCTCCCTCCATTTTTCCTTTCTTCTTTCTCTCTTTCCTCCCATCCCTGCCTCCTTGCTTTTCTCTATCCCTTCCTTTCACAAAATGTCCTGTAGCTCCAGGCTGGCCTCTAAATCCTTAAATAAGAGAGGATGACCTTGATGTTCTAATCCTCCTGCTCCACCTCCCATTGCAAGGGTTAGAGATTCAGACCATCGCCTGGTTTCATGCTGAGCTGGAAATGATGCTTCCTGAACGCTGGACAAGCACTCCCCCAACTCACCTACTTCCCCCAGCTCACATAGGCCTATTTCCAGAAAAGGTGCTCAATATACTTTTGGTAAAGTTTGGCAAAGCTGACAAAGTCCATCTCTGACATGTTCTGACAACAAATACAGTTTTTCCCTATCATCTGTACCCAGAGGCCTCATGTAGTAGGTAAAATTGAGAATGGACCTAGGAATTCATTTCTGGTCTATCTTCCTCTTGCGTGTGCCTGTGTGTGAACGTGTGTGTGTGTGTGAGAGAGCTAGTTTGTTTTATTTTGTATTGACAAACTTGCAGTCTTCCTATCTTACCTCCTACGTGCTGGGGTTACATGAGCTAGCCTGCCTGGTTTACTTTCTTTGCTCTTGAGAATGAGAAGCATTGGTTTGGGGGAGGTGTTAAGTACAGACTGGCTTGTCAAGACCACAGCTGGTCTTTGACTAAGATGATAGCAGGACTCTCTTTGTCCTGAGTCCTGTGTGACTTCTCCATGGCATGGTCCCAGTAGGTGATGTAGCTGATGACTAGCCCTGCTATCCCAAGGCTATGCTTCTGGGATCGTGGCTTTTCAGGGATTGTCACTGCTGTCTTTTAAATGCTTATGCTTCTTGGAATTTAAACCCTAAGGTGACATTGTCACTAGATGAAGTTATTGGGGGGGTGATGAGGCTGTGATGCCTCATTCTCAAAAATGTTATCAGTACCCTTATAAAACGCTATGAGGGCACACATTTGTCCCATTCTGTCCTTCTAGTCTGCATGAGGACACAGTAGGCCCTTCTTCTACATCCAAATCGTTTGGCACCGGCACCTTAGACTTCTCACACACTAAAGAACTGTGAAGAATAAGTTTATATTATTTATTAGTTACTTCATCCAAAGGGGTTTTACTATTGAAGTGGGTTTGGACTAAAGTAATTACCTAATTGTCACTGGGCCTCTGTGTGTTAGTCAGCTTTCTGTTGCTGTGGCAACATACCGGAGACATACAACTGAAAGGGAGGAAAGGTGTCAGCCCCGCATCACTTGTCTATGTCGATTTAGGCCTGTAATATCGTAGTATATGATAACGGACAGGATAATCTTGGGAGCCAGAAAGTAAATGACTGAGAAAAGAGATGCTGTGATCTCAATATTCCCTTTATGGTTACATTTCCAGTGACCCAACTTCCTCCAATTAGGGTTTAACTCTAAACAATTTTGACCAACTCCAATAGCACCACAGCTTGGAGATCAAATTGTTAGCCCATTCACTTTTGAGAGACATTAAAGATACAAGCAATAGCACTTGTTTCCTGATAAGATTCAGCTACAGATGTGAGAGCTTGTCCTAATTCACCTTTACAATAATAAGGGGGGATCAGTTGACGTTGTGATATGTTTTGCTGGTAGAACCTGCAATGGTATAAATAGGGACCACAATATCATCTGCTACTATTTGTTTGGCCTGGCACTTCTTAATACCTAGGTGGGCCTTAATTGATTTTATGTGTATGGTTAATATGTTAATGATGCTCTCAATCTTCCCTGGCATCCTACTGTCCTGCATTGTCTTCATCTCTAGTTGTGCTTTGAACTGGAACTCAGTGAGGGGTTGGGGTAAAGCTCTTGTGAAGAGGGTCTGTCTTTATAACATTTCCAAAATCTCTATTGCAACAGAAGAGAAGCCAGAGATGGATGATAATTATTGCAATTCAATTCCAGGGATCTCTCAATGAGAACCTCAGGCAGTGTGCACAGAGAAAGGCTCAAATCACAAAGCTCTATAAGTGTATGGCTTCTCAGGAACCTAGGTATTGTTTAAAATGGGGAGAAACATGCTTTGAGTTCAGAATTGTGGGTGATCTGAGGAAAGAATAAGAGTGAACAGTGGGCCTTGGCAGGGTAGTTCATAGTGGCCTTTGTGACACTGTGTATTTGATAAATAGTCAAATTTTCAGTCAGCAAATCTTACGTGGCCCATATGGCTAATGGTTCCTCAGTTCTTTGTCTCCTCTTCTGTCTATGGGTGAGTGAAAAGGCTGGGTGTCTCTGCAGCTACCTGCTAACACATCTACAGCCACAACCAAATAAGAAAATGTAGAAAAGTTTTATTCCAAGAAAGTCTTGGGCTGTGGATATAGCTTAGTGAGTAGAGTATTCGCATGACATGAGCAAGGTCTTGGGTTCAATCCTTCAGCACTGCAGAGAACCTTGACTCTCCTGTAATCCTCCCACTGCTGTAGTGGGAGGAGAAGACAACTCAGAGGTTCAAGGACATCCTCAGATCTGTAGGGAGCCCAAGGACAGCCTGGGCTATATAAGATCCTGCCTTTAAAAACATAATGATTTATTTAAAAGAGCAGCCCATAGAATATGCACTTATCTTGCCCTGTGAAGCTTTTTTAAGTCTTCATATTTTTGGCTCTATGGTGAATAATCTAATTGAAAGAAGAATAATCTTTCTAGTGAAGAAAGAAAGGGAAAGACTGTATCTTGGGCCCGAAGAATTTACATTTCATACCTGCTACAATGTGTTCATGACCAAAGGTTACACAAAACACTAAGTATTTGGATCTCTTGATATGGAAAGTCAGCAAAACTGCTTCATGCCATTTTCCATTGCTCTTCCAAGATCACATCTGTTTGGAACTGAACGTAGCATGTGTTCTGGGGAACCTGTATGAAATTAACTTTTATAGCTGACTTTACAAGCAGGATCTTTTATTGTCTACAACTTGGCTGGGGTTCAGGAAGTCCCCAAGATGATTTACTGTCATATGTGCCTATTGTAGGGTGGTTGATGAAACCAAGATATTATTGAACACATGCAGTCATTCTGGCTACAGCCAACAGGTCAGTTAAGCCTTTTATCTGAAAGGATTGAAGAGCTTACATTGCAGAAGGGGGATGGGGTGTTGAGTATTTTAAGTGAAATAATTACTTGCAGAACCAAAAACATTTGTGTCCAAGCCTATAATTCCTTTCTGTTTGCCAATCCTCTAAAGGCTTATTAGAATCTAGAATACATTATTTCAACAAAGATTTAAGGAATATCTCTCAAGTAAATGCATGATTACATTCTTATAGTATCTCAGATGGTTCATTCAATTTATTTGACTATAGAATTAAGAATAAAGATCATGCATTTAAATTTTTTTGATATTTCCTAATGTAACTTCTCCCCAAGCCTTTCTCAAGTTACAGAGGGGCTCTTTTAAGGTAACATTGTCTTCACATAGTCAGAGAAAAACTTGGTAAATATGGTGATAGAAATAATGGAATTTCCCTTTAGGAGGAGAAAATCCTCAAAAACTTGGTTTTATGTTGGTGGATCAGGAGGACTTTTTTTCATTTTCTTTTTCTTTCTTCTTTCTTTCTTTCTGCTGCAGACTGAGGTTTCTTACGGGATCCTTTGTACCGTGGGACAATGGGCTCTGGCCAAGTGTGCACGGGATTCGGCTGTGACAAACAGACTCAACACAAGTAGTGTGGAATCTGAGTGTATTTCTCAAAAATGACATGAGGCTTTTACAATCATTGCAAAAGAGAAATGAAAAATCTGGCAGCTCAGTAGTCGAGGTATATCTGAGGCCATCTAAAACACACTAGGTCTAAAACAGCAGCCATCTCCTCTGGACTGGTGCAGCACCCCTGGGCTCCGAGCACTCTCAGGCTGCATGGGCCCGGCCTGAGTCCCGGGGGGCTGCGGGTGCACCAGTCAGGAGGGTAGAGGCTCGAATCTCAAATCCTCAATGTTGAATGCTCGAATCTTGAATGCTCAATCTCTTGAATCTCGACTGGTGCTGCAGCCCCCCTGGCCCATCTTTTTTTCTTTCTTTCTTTCTTTCTTTCTTTCTTTCTTTCTTTCTTTCTTTCTTTCTTTCTCCTTAAAAAAAGATTTATTTATATATTTTATGTATATGAGTACACTGTAGCTGTCTTCACACCAGAAGAGAGCATCGGATGGATCCCATTACAGATGGCTGTGAGCCACGATGTGGTTGATGGAAATTGAACTCAGGACCTCTGGAAGAACAGTTAGTGCTCTTAACTGCGGAGCCATCTCTCCAGCCTGACAATTTCTATTTTTCAATAGTAACTTATCATTTGATTAAATTGGAATACAGAAAAGAAAAAGGTTAAATATAATTCTAGGATCTGCACTTACAATATCAAAGATATTTGATCATATGACAAAACTTTAGAGAGCAATGCAGCATGTCTCAGCAGAGAGCTAACTGATGTGCTCACGTTTCAGTTAGAAACTGACTGTCAAAGTTCTGGGAGTTTCAGATGAATTTGAAAACATTTTTGAATTTGAAATTTTGTTTTTTTTTTTTTAAAGAAAACAATATGTTTGCTAGAAAAAAACACAAAAAATGATTATATACAAAATGGTTATGTGACCAAGGATGTCACACTGTGAGAGAGTGACCAGGCTTCTGACACTTATTTGCGCTTCCTCAGGATCATGTACATAAGGTCGCTGATAAAAGTGAAGGCAAAGGCCTCCCAGGCCAGGATGAAAGAGTAGCCGTAGGTGCCTTCCTGTAGGCAATAGAGGTTGCTGTTCTGTTGGTGACAGTCTTGGCACCGGTCTGTATAGATGGAAGCCCCGATCATGACACACAGACAGGACAGGAGCTGGATGAGGACCGTCAGGACGAATCTCTCTCCCTGCTTGAGGCGAAGAGCTGGAGCAGAAAGATGAAGAAAGAGATGCAGGAGAGGATGGTGGAGAGAATCATGGTGGCCTGCCCCGCCTGCATCACAGAGTAACCTTCAAACTCATTAGTGCCACTCAGGTCATTGATCTCTGTACAGTTTGTGCTGTTGGTGCATACTCTCCAGAGGTCAGCTGAGAAGTCGTCTCCTACCCACCAGGCATTGCCAATGGTAGAAATGAACAGGAATGCTGTGGACATGATATGGAAGACAATGATGAAGGAAGGAATCACCAACATGTTCACAGGGCAGTGAAGGCCAAGGGAGCAGTGGGAAGTCCAGAGAGGGATGAGGAGACAAAGAAAACCAAGGCCAAAGTCTACAGACATACTAAGGTATAAGAGCCTCAGATCCAAACTTCTAGTTATAACATCAGGAGGAAACAAGGAAAATCTCTAAATATTATGTATATATTTGTCTACTGGGCCATTTGTAAGGTAAACTGAATTAAGCTTAGGTGGATGGGGGTTTGTGGCTTTGTTTTACAGGTTCATACTATGTAGTCCAGGCTGGCTCTGAACTCTCTATCCACCTGAGTGTTGAGATTAGAAGCATGGGTCACTACAATCAGTTTTCCCCTTTACTTAATGTAAAAATCAACTCTCTGGGACCAGAATTTGCAGTTAATTTTAGGATCCTGCTGTAAACCTCACAAATCTCCAAAGTATTTTTCTTTCTTTAAAATGAAAGTAATCTATATATTTACCACTCTATTCACTATCATAAGGAGCTTGAGTGTCAATGGATAATCATTCTTTCTCTTCCTTCCTTCCTTCCTTCGTTCCTTCCTTCCTTCCTTCCTTCCTTCCTTCCTTCCTTTTTTCCAGTTATGTGGCCCAATCTCTTCTAACTCATCATGCATCTCAGGTTGGTCTTGAACTGTAGTAATCTTTCCACTCATTCTTTCAAGTGCTGGTGTGATAGGCATGTGCTACCACACATGGCTTTGTACAGACAGGAAACCAAAAACTGAATCAACAGATTTAGCATTGATGACAAAGCAGCTTAACATTAATCCCACACATGCTAGCTCGTGTTTCTGTCCTCAAGCTGACCATGGAATGGAACTGAGCCTCAGTGATGCAGCCGTCCTTGCTAGAGCCTGAATTTACCTTCATCCCTATAATCTGTTAAGATGATTATTTGACAGAGTAATGTGTTAATAAAGTTCAACAATACCACTTATTTAGCATTAGGTGTGTGAGTACCTGCCCGAGCACACCCATTTCACAGAACACATGTGCAGGTCAGAGGACAAGGTATAGGAGTCAGTTCTCCTTTTTCTTCACGTGGATTCTTGGTATCAAACTCAGGCTTGATGGGTAGCCTTCACCTGCTGAGCCGTCTCGCTGTGTTCCCCAGGCAGGGCAATATAGCTTTGAGTAATGAAATAATCTGCTATCAGTGCTAGACAAGCCCCTTCACCAAAGGCCATTAAGCCAGGACAGTAGGATTCAGGATCTTTATGGGCCAGGCTGAAAGGGATCTCTCTGTTCTCAAGGCCAGAAGCAAGCAATTCAAGAGCACATCTTCAGCCTGACACATCTCTTCCTGTAGAAAGGAAGTCAGCACATTTTAAAAGTGTTCTGAAACAGTCAAATGGGAGTCATGTTAATTTGGTGTAAAACTTCATGTGGCATATTACTAATGCCAAAGAACAAAGCAGAGAGGATCTGGTGACTAATTACTAGCAGCACTGTCACAATTTTATGTAAGTGTGAACAAGGATCATATGTTTCTTATAGTTGGTCCTTGTTGATTCTCTCTGTCTCGCTGGTTAAAGCGTGTTAATGAGTAGCAAGTAGAGCAGTGAGAGCTGCCGAGGCCTCCCCTTTGAACAGTATTTTCAACAGTATTCTCACGCCCAGAGGCTCTGGGGGCCATGGACGTTCTTTAAATATGTGCAACAGTTGAACACTTGTGTTTTAAAGTAACCTCACAGACTTGAAGCTGGAGATCCTGCTGTTAACACTTCAAGGGGACGCCACTGTGGTTTGGGACTACATGATGTGGCAGGGACAACCAGAGTGCTGTCATGGTGCTGTCCCAGGAACCTGTACTTGCTGAGAGTTCAAGGTCTTGCTACAGAAATAGAGCAAATAATAGACCTTAGCAAATTAAAAACTATATGCTTTCGGGGATTCCAGGAGGGGAATGGGATTTGGTATTTGCTCAAGACCAGAACAGTGGCCATGGACACTTGGGTTGGCTTTCTTCTATCTTGTGTCTGTGTGTGTGTGTGTGTGTGTGTGTGTGTGTGTGTGTGTGTGTGTATGTGTTGAGGATTGAACCTAGGGTTTTATTTATGGTAAAAAAGTACTCTATTACTGACATACATATATATATATATATATATGTATATATATATATGTGTGCTCTATTACTGACATACATATATATATATGTATATATATATGTGTGTGTGTGTGTGTGTATACACACACATATATATGTATGTATGTATATATATGTGTGTGTATACGTAACATTTTTGAAGGTCTTGCTAAGTTACCTGAGCAGTTCTTTTCTGTGCTTTAGAGCTCAGGCAGGCCTTGAGTTTCCAGTCCTCTTGCCTCAGCTTCTCAAGTAGCAGAGATTACTAGGTTACACCATGAGGCCTTCTCTAACATATTAATGCTTTAAAATGATGTTTATATTCAAAGAATCTCAAGGAGACTTAAAACTCAGGACAAAAAAGACATCCCCCCCACCCTCCCACATAAGACCTGGATGCTCATGGAAGAAAGGCTCCTGAGCAAGGGCTGATGGTTTGTATATTTAAGATCAGAGGGAAGGTGGCAGGGTAGGTGCTTTATACCTTAGATTCTGGTATTTGGAGAGCTGAGGCAGGAGGATCTTGAATTTGAGGCTACATAGGTTGTCTCAAACAACAAACTCCAAAGAGAAGAGGTGATAAGGATGAAGACAGAATAATTTAAAAGAAAACACAAAATCTCAAAAGTGTGCTCTAAGGGGATCTCAAGGCAATTGTTCTGTCTGTCATTTGCCCAATGGGGCACAGGGCTGTTAAGAGTTTGCAGCTGTTTATTGGAAGAATGGGAATTAGGTTGGCCTCCTAAGCCTCCTGCCCAGTGAATGGAGAGATCTCTACCAATGCCACTTTCTTAAAATCTTTCTCACTTCTGAGTCCATGCCCATCAAGATAGCCTCTGTGGGAGGGATCTCTGATCTCATTCCTCCAGGCACTACATTTATTGCCTGCCGTGACTCCATCTCACATACATTGAGTCTGAAGGATGCTCCAACCACCTCCTCGGGCCTGTGGATTGGACTCAGAGAAAATCTGGTTGGGTTCTTTTTCCTGTCAACTCACTGAATCCCATAGGTCTGTTCTCTTATTTATAAAGTTAGAAGAATGGCTGGGAGATCTCTCAGGGCTCTTTCAGCTCCAATGGCTAAGATTCTATTTAGACTCATTTGAAGAGCAGACAATGGAAGCTAGTTTTGGTTAGGCTGGTGACTGCCTTTTTATATGTAAATGTGAACTGGGAATCCCAAAAGGGACTGTGGAAATGAACTGCCCCTAGTGGAGGGTCATGGACCTTGATGGATGAACAATACCAGCAGGCAAAGTAGGGGAAAACCCGAGAGGTCATTGAACCAAGTGGAATTTCAATGAAGGGGGCCGGCAAGTGAATGAGGTAAACAGAGAACCTGAGTCAAGTTTATTGAGTCCTCTGGCTGAGGTCATGATGGAAACCAGATTGCTGGGTTTCTCCGAGTGTATGCCAATATTGCAATAGGAAAAAATGATTGGATGGTAATATAAATTTTTATAACATTGGGAAAAACAAGGTTGAGTTGATGCCTTAAAGTCAGTCGTCTGAGCGCATGCTTTTTTAGAGTAGACAAGAGCTCTTAGAATGTTTCATGCTTCCAGGGATAACAAAAAAAAAAAAAAATGGGTTATGTGGTCATTTGAATGAGATATGTCCCTCATAAGCTCGGGTTTTTAAACCCTTGATCCTTAATTGGTAGTACTCTTTGAGGCTCTCCTTCCTGGTGGAAGTTTGTCAAGAGCAGCAGATTTTGAGAGTTCGTAGTCTCACCCCACGGCCAGTTTGTTCTCCCTGCTTCCTGCGTATCCATGGAGATGCTGTCAACTTCCTGCTCTGGCTGTTTGCTCATGATGAACTCTGATCAGCCTGGAACCATACACCAAAATCAGCACTTTTTGTCTATAAGTTGTTCTGGTTATGGCATTTTCCCCAGCATTAAAAAGTAACTAAGACAGGTTACTACTTTTTAATTACTTCCTGAGCTGTAAATGATACACAAAGCAAAATATCCTTACACTGAAGCAAGACTAACACACACACACACACACACACACACACACACTTTGCACACACACACACACAAATGATTGCTTTCTGTGTTTAATCTAAAACAAGGTCTCAATGAAGACATATAGGTTGTTCACGCTGCTAAGACCTTGGGATCCTTACCTTGAACTGCACAGATGTACATCAGCAGTGGAATGGATGCATGCACACTATTTTGTGGGATGCAAACCATTTGCTGTTTCTCTAAAGTTAACCCAATTTGTCAATGTTCCCTCAATAGACAGTAGTTCCTTAATCAGGCCTGGTAACACATTTCTTTAATCCAGATCCCCTCAAGGCTAAATCAGAAGGACCAAGGTTAAAACCTTTGTTTGGTTGTGCTAGTGATAACACAACCCCAAGCCCCAAACCCTAGTGACTTAATACGTCTCGTTGTAGAGGAATGATTCATTGCCACCATTGACTTTATTTTGTATCATCTCTGGGAATGTCTAGGAGTGTGTTTCAGGTTTAACTGAGTGTGATGGCTAGGCTTGGTTGTACACTTGACACACCTCAACTGAGGAACTGCCTCCATCAGACTGATTTGGATGGTTTTTCTTGAATGACTATTGATGACAGGAAAGCCTAGAACACTGTGAGCGGAACTACTGCTGGGCTGGTAGTCATGGGGCATAGAAGAAAGGTAAGTAGCTTTCATCCACTGGGTTCTTTTTTAAGTTCTTGGCCTTGAGTTCCTGCCTTTGATTCCATCAATGATGGGCTGTAACCTGTAAGCCAAACAATGCCTTTTCTTCCCTAGCTGGCTGTGGTAAAAAGTTTTATCACCATAACAGATAGCAACCTAGGACAACTGATGATGGAAGAATCACCTTGAGTTTGTACAGCATCACCCTATGAGCAGGTATCTCAGCCTGGACAAAAGGAAAGAGTGAGAAAGTGAGTGAAACACCACTAGTACTCATCTCTCTCTTCTTTCTTAGTGTGATCATCTATCTCATGCTCCTGTCACCATGCTGGCCATGATGGACTGTATCCTTCAAACTGTGAGCCAAAACCAACCCTACCTGATAAGAAACTAAGCATCAGATGGTCAAAAGAACTGCTAGATGTTGGTATAATTATTTTTTTTTGAGGGGGGGGAAGTGTGTTCTTGTTGGAGGAAGTGTGTCAACATAAGGGTGGGCTTTGAGAGAACTTCCTCCTAGCTGCCTGGGAGCTAATCTTCTCCTATTTGCCTTTGGAACAAGGTGTAGAACTCTCAGCTCCTCCAGTGTCATTCCTGCCTGCACGCTGCCATGCTTCCTGCCATGATGATAATGGAGTAAACCCCAGAACCAGCAAGCCAGCCCCAATTAAATGTTATCTTTCATAAGAATTGCTTTGGTCATGGTGTCTTTTCACAGCAGTGGAAACCCTCACTAAGACATTTATGTTTGTTTGGTGTTACTGGCATGAAGGTGGCCCATGGACTGGAAAGCAACAGGTCTGATGAAGACCCCATGGGTGGCTGTTGGTCCACCACTGCTTTTGAAGCTTCCCTTGTGCCTACACTGGAGTTGGCTTTGTGTTATATATTACATTCCCTGTTTTACAGGCAGAACACAGATAATACAAATTATTCAATGGCCTGAATCATGAACATTTGTACTAGAAATGCTGAGTCCTGATTCTCACAAGAAATGACTCATAATTAACACAGTGCATTTCGTATACAACAAACAGAGAAACCCAGGGATGAATACTGAATGAATATCTTAAACATGCAAAAATCATGAAAGGTTCCCTTAGGTTTAGTTCACACTGTGCTTTTTGCCTTAGATATTGCAAAGATTTGGAAATCAAAAAGATTTTCATTTTACCTTTTAGGAACATGGTATAATTTATCTGCATGATTGCATTTTAATTAGCATTCCTATTGCCTATTTAAACATTCAAAGATATAAACCGAACCAACCAAATAGGAATACATATAGGCAAGGTGTTTGCTACCGTGGTGTTCCCGAGCACTGCCTTGGGATAAGGCTCACAGCAGATTCAAGCTTTAATAGTCTGAGCTGGTTCAAAATTAACCCATTTATATGCATGCTATTTTACATAGGGGCTAGCCTTAGTAGCAATTGTTGGTAATGATGGATCTTTGTACAGCCCTAAGGATCTCTGACATTCTTTGGGAGCGAATTAGTCATTCTTAAAATTAAAAATAAATGATTTTGTAGAGGACATTTTTTCCCCATGAGGTTTATGTAGTGGTTATGTGTGGTTGTGAAGTGATAGGACGATGAGGGGTGCGCTCCACTTCCAGTGAGTAAATTCAGATTAGGACAAAGAGCTTCACTAGTGTGCATGACACTGAGGGCCAAGAAGGGCAGGGCCAAGGATTCAATCCATAAGAACAGACTTAATCTTGGAGACAGTCCTAGCTTTCTTACAGAACAGTGGACAGCCATTGTTTAGCCCAACGTCTGCTGCTGTTCCAAGAGTGTGCTTTCAAAAGCTTGAGCCTAAGCTAATAAGGTTCAAAAGTAAAGGAAAAATAGTGAGAGTTTGCCTTTCTATGCTTATAGCTTCCGATATCTTTCTAAGGAAGATCTTTGTAGGTTCAGCAACTGTGGTCCTGGCTAGTCTATCCACCTTTTACGAAGGGGTCATCAAGGATAAGGTGAGGGGTCATCAAGGATCAGGTGAGTAATAGGTTGTGCTGCTGGTCAGCTAGCTATGAAGATCCATTAGAGATAACTCGTCAAAGTGAGCCTGCTAATTGGTTTCATAGTGTAGTTGATAAATGTGGTATATGATAGTAGCATGTTACAGAAAGATATTCAGGCAACAACAAGGCACATGGATGACGGAAAGCTTCTCATTGTGGAATGTGGAATGGCGATTATGATATCACAGTATAATTCAATGTATGTTTCTGGTGATGCTGCTGTTAATAAACCTGTTGGATGGCTAGTCCTATAGTCCTGTAAATCTGTAGCATATATAATTATGCATATGTATAATGCTGATAATAAATGACTATGTTGCCTTCTATTTTTTTAGTGCATATTCGTAACAGGAGTTTACTGAGAAATAGTATATCTTATTATATTGATATCAACCTCATACATATACTGGTATCTATCTATCTATCTATCTATCTATCTATCTATCTATCCTATCTCTCTATATCTATCTATCTATCTATCTATCTATCTATCTATCTCTATCTCTATCTCTATCTCTATCTCTATCTCTATCTCTATCTCTATCTCTATCTATCTCTCTAGCCCTCTGTCCAGGACCTCAGGCATCCCAGGGAGATCTCCGCAACTGTCTTTTTGCTACTTTGTGGGTGCTTTTTCCTTCCACCCTTCTCCACCCCTTTTCTTCTACCCTTTCAACTCCTTAACACTAGATAAGAGAGAGAAAGAAAAATGATAGAGGAGAAAGGAAAGGCTTCCTGAATAAAGTCCAGGGTTAGAAAAGAGGCAATGTTCTCTTTAGACTACTTCCTGCTGATTAGGGGCTTCGAGTTTCTTGGGGCAAGTTTGATCTTGGTGTCAGGATATCTTATTTCTTCTTGTTGTTTCTTCTTTCATCACAAGTACTTAAACAAACCATGAGCAACAACAAACAACAAAGAACAAGCACCAACCAACAATAATAAGATACCAACTGACCCCACCCATCTCTTGAGGCTCTAGTGTTTATATACCCTCTGAAAAGTCCCCAGAATCCCAAATGTCACACAATCCCAAAAAACTATCTGTAGCTGGCAAAATCACGCCTCTATTAGAGCACACACAAAGCAAGTCACAGTCAGCCGCTAAGGTCAGTTCAAAGCAGCTCGTATCCCCACACCTGGGATCAGAATGAAAACATATTTTTCCAATATTTCTGTATTCTTAAAAAACAAACAAACAAACAAACAAAAAACCCAAATTCCAGAATTGTTACTACAAACCTCAATAGCAAGGATAGCCTGATCCATCTGCTTCTACCTCGCCAATACTGCCCACCACACTCAGTTTATGTGGTGATAAAGATCAACCCTAGGCCCTCACACATTCTAGAGAAGTACTCTAAGAACCAAGCCTTATCCCCAGTCCTGTCCACCACATCTCTTGTTGGCATAAAGAGGCCTTGTCCAGCTATTGACCCTGTATTCTCCAAGTGTCCGCTAATAAAATATGTGTTGTCCATGAAGCCGTGGCGTTTCCAGATGACACATTTTCAGATGCAGTGACTAATGACATGGTTCACTCAACTACCCTGGTCAACCAAGATTAGGACTCATCAGAATGAGATGCACAAACCCTCCTTATAAGTCACAGGGTGACCAAAAAGTCTCTAGGGGTGGGGGAATGAACATGCAGCATGTATACAGTCTCGAAAGGTAATCTAGGCAAACTTAAATCCAGAGACACAGGCACTGAGGTGATGATACAACATAACCCCATGGGGCCGGAGAGGTGGCTCAGAGCTTATGAGGGTCCTGCCTGGTCTTGCAGAGGAACCCACATTCAGTTCCCAGCACCTATGTCATTCAGCTTTCAACCACCTGTTTCTCCGGCTCCTGGGGCTCTCCCACGCTCTCTTCTGGCCTTTGAGGGCAATGGCATTCAGATGCACCCCCAACCCCTCCCTCCAGACACACAAGCATACACATGATTAAAATAAAACTCCCCCTTTTAAAAGTCTCTTAAAGATTCAGTTGCTCTAAACAAAAATTCAGCTCCTTATATGAAATCTCTGCAGTGTTCTGGGCCCTGGGTATAGTAAACAGAGGTTTGACCTCTGAATTCTTAATGCCCAAACAATGCACCTTAGACTCAATAACTGACATTGCTGATGGCAGGGCCCCGTCTGATGACTTACTTGTCTTCCTCCATCAAATTCCTTATAAAAGAGAGGGAGGGGCCAGACAATGAGGCAGTAGGGGGGAGGGTGAGCCAGAATCTTTGTCCCTTCGAGCTCTTCACTAGGACCTGACAAATGAGAGCAAAGCACACACTTCCTGCACTTTCTCTGAAGCCAATTAAGCCTTCTCTCTAGTAAACAGGTCTGGGGTTCCTTTTGTTTAGTGCCTCCCACACAACCCCCATTTGTTTAAAGCATTGAAAGTCCTACAACTGCCTTAGCCATCATTCTCCCAGAATACAAGCTACACAATGGCGGACTGACAAAGGGAGAAGTCTGGCTGGATCCCTTTATGTTTCTGAGGGCTTCTAGGAGGGGATTTGTTTGGTCAGAGCAGAGGCTGCCCCACTGTCACCTGGGTTGAGCAGGAGAGCATGTTTCTGCCTTTTCAGATTGTCGTGAAGCCTAAGACAAGGTGTCACTCAGTTCTCCTCCGTCTAGAGCCCATGCAGGGGGCTTGGGAACACCACACAGCAGAGCCAGGCTGCAGTGATGGTCTCAGGGCTTTGTTAGGCTCAGCTCCTGCCTCTCTCTCTCTCTCCTGCTGCTGTTGTGATCCTACCCAGTGCGTGGCAGCGAGCCTCAAGTTCGGGTGAAGGAGGGAGAATGTGTGTGTGAAACTGGAAGGCTATCTATGTCATGAGCATCAGCGAGCCACCGATAGTGTGAGCCTTAGTCCAAAATCTCCACTGCTTTCTATTTCCTATCTTTACATTCTTGTTAGCTCACCAAACTTTGCTGTGATTTTTACCGAGTCCTGTTCTCTGGGTTTCAGTATCCTCATCTGTAAATGGCATGGTGCAGTGGTTCTTCTGAAAGTATATACAGCTTGGCCTCTCCCCTTCCCCGCCCCCCTCAGTAACACCAACAAGGTCACTAGCCTCGTTAGAGATGTTAGTTTAGAATGGCCAAATAGACATGTGTTGCTTCAGGGATGCTGATGCTGGTTTAAGGTCCAGACTCTCGAAGGCTCTTGTGCGTTCTCTCTAGCACCAGCCTTGCCAATGCCTCTTAGACTAAGTTCACCAAGCTGCTTCAAGCCCAAAGCCTCATGCACTCATAATATCTCCCAGAGTGAGACCGGTCAAGTGTGTCAGTGGTGAGCATCTATGCTCACACGCAGATGAAGGATTCTAATCACGACCAAGTAGTAGAGACGCAGGAACTAGCGTGGCAGCCAAACGCCTCTACATTCAGTGTGTGTCACTCTCCAGCGGAACTGAAATGGTTTCACAGGGTGGCAGAAAGCCTGGCTCCTGGTGGACCACTCTAGGCGTTACTTACTTGGAGTTGTGCACTTGTTTGCTTGCCCTGGAAGGAGAATGGAGTGCTTCTTTGTTTTTATTTCCTATCTGGGGATCAGTCTGTGATGAAGATGGTTCCAGAACATGGACCACGTTGTGAACATGGACCTCTTAAAGTGGCTATTCTGCTCTGTCTTAGATGAAGCAAATGTTAGTGACTCTAGTCAATGTCAGACTGCACACCGACTTCTCCCGCTTCTTAAGAATCGCTCTCTCCATCCTGCTCCCTTACCTTTTCAGATTTAGTCTCTTGGGGTGCTCTTCCTAACCTTCTACAACTGGATCAGGAGCTGTTTTGCAGTGCCCCATGCACACTGTCCCTTTCTTGTAATGCAGCTGTCAACATAGTGTATCACACACAGAAGTCCTGCTGACAATTAATTTACAGAGGATGACTTTGTGTCTCCTGGACTCTCTTCCTTAGACTAATTGTTCCTCTTAGTCACTCGTTTATTTACATATTGATTAATTAGATACCCATACTCCAACACGTGGCTATTGCCCAAACATGGGGCCTAGTGTTGCATGCCATCAAAACCAGAGCCGGTTTCTCTCCATCCTTTTGGTCCTTGTGGTACAGTAGCTTCCGTCCCTTTGGCCTCTGACTCTGCACTTTGCATTGCTCATCTTCTCAAGACCCATCTTTGCATCTTGACTTTGCAATCCCATTTCAACCTCTGTTTTGTCCTTTGCCAGGGTTCCAGCTTATCATGCCTCTATGTGCTCTCTGTATCCTTACAAACATGCATTATTTTGTGTTCCGAAACCATGTGTGTTTTATGTTTGTGTACCTGGCATATTAAAATATCTCCTTGTAGATGGCATGAAGTGACACACCCCTCAGGTGTGGAGGCAGGAAGATGTGAATTTGTGGCCAGCTGAAGGTTCAAAGCAAAATTCTGTCTCAAAACATAACAAATGTAAATGAAACGAAACAAACGTCCATCCACTTATTTTGTTCTGCTCAGCAAGCTGCCCTGTCTCAGTGCTGCTATGAGCTGCTGCTCATGGCTGTACACTATTCCAGCATCTCTGCCCCCACCTTCAACTCCCATTGCTCCAAATGCCTCTACTAACACACCTGTACAGGTCCCTCCCACATGTGCCCATGGGGACAACTCAATTTTAGGGATAAGAATTCATATATGCTACATCTGTGGCTCAGGGGCAGGACTACTGAGCAGACCAAGGTGTATATATGTATATGTATGTATATGTATATGTATATGTATGTATATATGTATGTATATGTGTATGTATATGTGTATGTATATGTATGTATATGTGTATGTGTGTATGTGTATGTATGTATATGTATATATGTATGTATATGTATGTATATATGCATGTATATGTATATGCATATGTATATAAACATATATAAACATTGGCTGAGTACTGCCAGCTTCTCCTTGAGTGGTTACTCTAGTCTTTTAAGTTGGAAGAAATTTATATTTATAATGAAAATTCTAGGTTGTAGATAGTCTGATTTGATATAGAAGTATCTTCTTCTAATACTCTGTTCAATTTGTTTTTGATGTCTTTCATTTAAAAACAACAACTATCTTTTATCTTTTTGTTTTGTTTTGTTTTTCGAGACAGGGTTTCTCTGTGTAGCCCTGGCTGTCCTGGAACTCACTCTGTAGACTAGGCTGGCCTCGGACTCAGAAATCTGCCTGCCTCTTATTTTTACTTTTTTACTCCCTTCTCCGAGGTGCTTACTGTGTGTGTGTGTGTGTGTGTGTGTGTGTGTGTGTGTGTACACCTACCCTATCTCCTCTATCCCATCTCCTTCCCTCACAGTTACTGTCTCTTTTCTCTGGTTTTATTGTTCAGATCTCGAGGTATGGAATAAGGGCCTTTGTGAGCCTGCCTCAACAGCAAGCTTATCTGCTCCTTCCAGGCCTTTCCCTCTTCTGTTGACAGGAGTTATATCAAGCCCCATAGCACAGATCTACTCAGCATGCCACTTGTATGTCAGGTGTCTGACTGAAAGGACATCTGCCTCACGGATTTCTAGCCATGCTGAAGACCCAGCCATACTACACCCCTTCTGTGACCCTCCATCACCTTCAATGTGCTACTACTTTATTAGGTACAAGCCTCAGTGACAGCATGTGTCACAACATAACACTTGTTCTATATCTTTTTCTCTTAGTCTCCACTTAATCTCAAGCTTCTGGAGAAAGGAATAGGGTCACATGTGTTCTGTGTCACTAGTATAATGTCGAGTATATAATGAAGACGCAGTAATGCTCCCCAACATGAGGAAGGGTGGTTTTCAAACTCATTAGAGATAGCCGTCTGATAGCCTAAGTCCAACTGAGCAATCTGGTGAGTGAATTTTGTATTATTGGTTGAGTGTACAAAAGCTCCTACATCCTTCATGCTCATGGTTTCTCCTTCCAGGAAAGATCTGGAAACAGAGGCTCACAGGTATAGGAATGTCTATATTAACGATTATATTAATGATATTAATAGGGGACAAGATGATGACTAGGAAGGGTGAGGAGTGCTTGGGGTAAGCAATCCTTTCAGTGCTACTTTGAGTGGCTTTCTCCCCTTTGTAAAATATGAGCATTATGATGACTCTGTCCCTCAGATCACGTTTTCTTCCAGGATTTTCTCCTTACAGGCTTTTCAATAATGTGGATAGATAAACACGCAGCCTAAGGAGTCAGTGGACCTATTTCAATATGGGTCAAATACTATGATGATAGCATACTGATACATACACTAAATAAAGGGTGTTGATGATTCGTTTTATTGCTAGAAGTTGCTGCTGAAGGAGGTAGAAAGGATGCAGGAGGCACATAAGCATTTGCCTTAGATGGAGGGTCCCTTCTTAGGACTCTCAGTGAGTCAGCCCTAGACACCTGATGCTCCATTGTTGGGCCATTGGGTGCTTGGGTAACAGCCTGTCCAATCTCTGTCTGCATATTCTGTTTCTTTTGTTGAGCACAGTGGCCTCTTCCCATCAGAATACCAGCCAATGAGCATCTTCAACAGAGTACCTTCCTCTACTGCAGTCCTAGGGTCTCTCCTTTAGGAAATCTCACTGGGCTTGGGTAGACCTGGTACTCACTCTTGGCCCTGGAAATGTGGGCTGGGGTACTGGACCCTGTTGAAGAGACGTGGTGCTGGGATTCCCTTGAAAGCACGGTAAGAGTGGAGGGCAGCTGGAGGGAGAATTGTGCATACATACCCTGCATTGGGTGCATGACAAGACTGCAACCTTTACACATGACGGTTTTCCAAGCATTGACTTAATTGCTTTTGAGAAGTACCCAATTCTTTACCTTCTCTGCCAGAGACAGAAATACAGACACACACAGATGGGAAAGGAGGGGGAGGGAGAGAGGGAGGGGAAAGGGAGAGGGGGAAGGAGGGAAAGGGGAAGAGGTGAGAGAGAGAACTGAGCAAGCACACACACTGTTGGGAGTGTGTCATAACAGTTTGGGCTTGTTTGGAACACACATGTCTACAGAGTGTTCTCTGTACACATATGTATACACACAGACGTGCATATTCTCAGAGACCTCTTAATGTAAGCACGCACTGCCCTAGGAACCTAACATGGGGGATTTCCAGTATGCACACTTTCTACAAAATTCTTCCAAGGACAGCCAGTGATTTCAGGTTTTAGGAAAAAGCAGAGATTTGTTATGATAAAATAACATTCAACACGTGTAACATCCTGGCCTCAAACAACTGTCAGAAGGGAAAATAAGTGCTAACGGGGCTTGACTGGGATTTTTAATGAGAGATTTCCCCCTCTACTCTACCCTTCCTTGGACCCCCATCCCCTGGTTAATGTCTCCAGCAGTCTGGTCAAGATCTCTGTGCTTGGAACCTGGAAGAAGGTTAACAATTCCACTCTGCCAATTAATTAATGGGACTTTCTTCATCCTGCTCAGCAGGGTTTTTTTTTCTTTTTTTCTTTTTCTGGTTGTTGGAAACAAAACAATGTGGCTTGCCCTCTGTGGTGAATGCATAATGATACATTTATCTGGGGGGCGGGAATTCTTTCGGGCTATACTGAGTCCTTAAGTGAGAGAAAATATGGACCATAAACGCCTTCCTCTTCTCTGAGCAAAAGGAAAAGCCAAAGGCTGCAGGCAGTGAATGAGCACAAACTCACACGCACACCAAGTGTCCCCCGTGCTTCTGACACCCTGCCACAAGACAGTAGCTCCGCTGGTCAGATCTACAATTACTTTTAATGATATTTACTGCCATTATTTTTGTGGTGCTGTGGCCTGAACCGGGGGCCTGATACATGCTAGACAAGCATCTACTATCAAGCTATATTCCCAGCCTTTGAGATATCTCCCTTGCAAAGCCAGGTTGGACGGTTTCTGTAGGATGTCTGTGACTTCCCAGATCTGCATGAAAATCATAGACATGGGAGTCAATCAGTTCCCATCAATGTGCTGTGGATATAGCTCAATGGTAGAATATCAGGGGAGCATGCAACGAGGTTCCATCTTAGCCCTGCAACAACTAAACAAAACCAAATAAATTCTCTAGTATATATAGAGAAGTACTGTCATTGTAGGTTGGGAGAGCTAAGGACAAAGTGACCTGACTTAGGTCTTCTGTGGCTTCCACAGTCTGATAGAGGAGACAAAAAGGAGAAGGCAAGGGTGCACATAGGTTTACAAGAAGACAAACCTTGGGACGGTAAAGTTTCAAAGAGCCATTCCCAATATTAGTGCTGCCTGTAGCCCCTGCTCAGTATAAGAGATGGGGAGTGGATGGGCAGGCTTGGATGCTTGGATTTCTTTGAGACTTTTCTGTTTTTTTGTTTTTTTTTTTCCTAATTGAGTATGATGAATGCATTTGCCTTGTAGTGGCACACGGTGACTTAGGAGGGAGGAAGTGATAAATTCTGCTGTGAAAACAGAGGTAAGTAAAGTGCCCCAAAGGAGTTGGTTTTTAAGATCCAGCTGAATTCCACCATAAACCTTAACAATCCAATGTTTTGTCTTTTCTTAGCTAGGAGTGTTTGTTACCACTGAAGGATGTATGGGAGTCATTGGTGGAAAGAAAGGAAAAACCAGAAAGAAAAATGTGATTGAAGGAAGAGGGGCACGAAGCAGTCATGAGTCAACAGAGAGGATGTCTTCTGTAGGTAACGTGTTTTCCAGACTTAGAGAGACTTTGATTTGTGGGCAAATATCCAAGAATTTGATAAGACTGTGGGCAGTTCAGTCTGCTTGTAGTTTAGAATTATGTTGATAATTTGGGCCTTGGATGTTTTATTATATTGTCCTTCGCCTCATTCAACCTGTATATTCAATCTCTGGAATGGGACTCTTTTCTATGTTGGTCTTAGAATGACAAAGAGAAGGGAAGGTTTGGATCTCATAGTTTTAATAATGTTCTTAGGGTTTCTAGAAGGCTCGGCTCTCACTGTCCCTTTATATGTAGCCCACCTCTTAGGGGATCATTTGGCATCCAAATGAACTAGATCAAAACAACTGCAGAGCCAGGACTATCTGTCCATTTGGACTGGCAGACAGAGAGCCATTTATAGGTACTGTGATGTGTGTTGTGGTATGCAAGAATGGAAGGTTCTATGGCACTGTCTTGCCAGACCTCATTATCTTGAAAGGGGCAAGATCAAAGTCACATTGACTACAGAGATGTCTTCCCTTCCAGAGAGATTACATTGTGATGGCTTCAAGGCAAATTAATGCTCGGCTTGGCAAGATGCTTTTTGCAGTTATTAAGGGAACCAGTTGGGAGATCTCCAGAGTGCTCCTGGGTGGAGATTAAAATACTAACCAGAACTGGCACCTAGTTTTCTTCTCATTCACGAGAGCTCACCCCACTCATGCCCTTGAACTTCTCAACCTCAAAGCAGCCAAGCTTTGGCATTTGTGAGAAGCAATCAGGAGCCCAAAGTTGAATTCTTCTTGTTGTTAGCTAAGAGAACGTGGAATCTGCAATGATGGTGGATAAGAGCTCTGAGTTGACTTGAAAAAGGTCTAAGGAAAAAATGGGGGTGGGGAATTCAAAGATAGTAGGAAATATAGGAGAAAGTTTCTCTATTGTACATTATCCCTGAAGAGTCTCAACTGAGGGGAACTCCCTTACCTTGTTGGTAGAAAGGAATGATTAACTTAGAGGATATGAATGATCCTCATAAGCTCATATGTTTGAATATTTGGTCTTCAGTATGGTGGAACTCTTTGGGAAGGATTAGGAGGTGTGTCTTTGCTGAAGGAGATGTGTCACTGGGGTCAGGCTGGGCTTTGGGTTTTAACATTCCCATTTAGGTCTCTCTGACTCATGCTTGTGGATCAAGGTCACAGCTACTGCTCCTGCCATGCCCGCCTGCCCGCTGCCATGATCCCTGCCATAATGGTCACAGACTCTAACCCTTTGAAACAGTAATCCACAAATAAATGCTTTCTTTTATAAGTTGCCTTGGTCATGATATGTTATCACAGTGATATAAAATTAACTAAGAAAGAAATCTAATGCCTTTAATTCCTTCTCTCTTGTACTGGTCTGTTCACATTGACTTCATCTAGGAAATAAAACAATAATTAAAAGATAAGATGTCATTCCGAAGGCAATAAAAACAATGTAACATTTAGAAACCAATTCAACTGTGGCTAATCTGGTCCCCGTGGAATAGAACTTTCAGTCTATAATGAGCACTACACAAGGTGATAGCAATAAATATCATGTTCAGTTTAACATTGCCAAGATTATGATCCTTCCCATTATTATATTTTTTTTAGATACTAAATTCATTTTTGAAAGAACAAAGATTCAGCAAAATCCTTTAACAAAATAGCCTAGTCTATATTAAAAGGAAACATAAGTAAAATAAAAGGCTCCCTTGGGTATTAAACTATACAACAAAGCCAGAGTAATACAAATTGACATATAGACCAATGGAACAAACGAAATATCTCAAAGACAGACCCAAACTCAAGAGGAACAACGGCAGAACACCACAACAGACCCATGACAGACAAATGCTTGGAAGAGCAGTGCAGGCTCTGTTCATGTCCTTGAGCTGTTTCCTGCTTCTACCTTCTTGTCACTTGGCCTGTCAAACAGCACCGGTACTTCTGACTGGAGAGATCAATTCCATCTTTGTTTGTTTTGTGATCTGTTTGAAACAGGGTCCCATGTACTCCAGGTTGGCCTCAAGTTTACTAGATAGCTGAGGATGGCCCTGAACTTCGATCACACTACCTCCATCTCCCGAAGCTGGGATTATAGGCATGCACCATCAAATCTAGTTTTATGCAGTGTTAGGAAGTGAACCCAGGGCTTCCTGCATTTTCTAGACAAGCACTCTATGAACTTAGTTAGCTACTTTCTCAACCCTAGAAAGGTGACTCTTTGGATGGCCTGCCTAGACACTCAAACCTCTTTGACAGCAGGACATGGATTTGTGATTCAAGGGTACTGCTTGACAGGACGCGTGGTTTTGTCTTCTCCCTCATCCTCTCCTGATGGTGCTCATAGGTGCTCAGAAACTTCTGATGGCCCCTATGACTTAGGGTTGTTTTCTGACCTTTCCCTAATCCCCATATACCCTCAAAAAGCATCATTCTTTCTTCCTGGTGGGCATCTGCGTAGCTGTAGTATATTAACCCCCTCTATACTTCCTGGCTAGGGTGGCGTACGTTCCTATTAAATTTAAAAACAAACAAACAAAATGCAGGAGGATCAGGCAGGAGAGCTGCAGAAGACAGAGTAACAATCATGTGAGAGCCAGGGAAGAGTGGCCCCAGGGGACCCCTCCCTGATTGGGTCTGGGGTAGCAAAGACGGAATACAGATTTTAGTAAGTAATAATTCAGGAGTATCGGAGGGGAGGTGTTAGCACGTGGAAATTTGAGAGTGGCCCAACCATTGTGCTGTTAAGGTATATTAAACATAAGGCTGTGTATGTGTCTTTCTTTAGGGAATCTAGAACACTGGGTGGGTGGCGAGGAACACGTACCACCCCCGCCAGGAAGTATAAAGTGGATTATTATACAACTGCTATACATCTGCGCTAGACAACACCCATCTCCATTCATCCCCATTAGCCTCTTGTCTACAATTCTTTGTGCTTTTTTTCCCAGTCTTCAACCCCCGTGCTTTTAAGTTGTGCTACAGTGTCTGGGGGAGGCAACAACATTGGTTTAATTATATTAACACCCTTCATGATACTCTCATGACAGTGAATGGTGATACCATTATTCATGATGCTTTTGACCTTGGGAAATCAAGGTTGATCACCCAGTGTGGTTACATTTAAATTTTCCAGGCCACATAACCACAAGGCACATTTAGAGATGCAGCTGTGTGTGGAAATTCCACCTCAGCAGGACCTATCTCTCTGTTATCTGCCCTGCTGACCCTCTTCATAGTGACTTTCAGCAGAACATTACTGTACTGACAAGGCCAGCAATTTTGAGTCTGAATGTATCCAGACTTTGTGTATTTTGTTTTGTATCTCCATGTTTCAAAAACATTTCACGTTGGTAACAAAAAGGTCTGTTGGTGGGAGCTTTCTAAAATACATCAGCGATGGAGACAAGGCTTCATTAATGGCCTCTTGCTTTTGCTGATGAAAGTTAGACTGACCTTTCACCCCCTTCAAGAGGATGTTTATAAGAACCAGACATGACACACATGTCAAAAAGAACTTGTCAGAGGATGCCAAGTCCAGACGGAAATACGCGTAACCGCCTCTCCTTTGAAAGATGATGGTCAAAAACTTTGTCTGGGCCGTGTTTCCATGGTGGGACTTCAAAAATGAGAGTGTTCTCTGTGTTGGGTGTACACAGCACACACACACACACACACACACACTCATAAAACACACATTCACAGAGCACACACACACTCACACCTACACTCACACTCACACACACTCACATACAGCACACACACGCTCACACACTCACACACATGTTTCTGAGTCTTCTCCCCAGCTCTGGCAATTAAAAGCTTAATTCACCTTGTGCAGCACAAAGGAAGGAAGGGAGGGAGGGAAGGAGGGAGGAAGTGACGTCTGGTAGATCTGGGTAAGGAGAGGGAAGGAAGGAGAAGGAGGGGTACTTAGCGAGGGGCGGGGTCAAGTTTGCCAGCTTTGAGGGAGGAACAGAGTTAGATGGGCTCACTCTGTCTTCGCCAGCTTGGGCAGGGTGGCTTACACAGCAGCGTGTCTGGCGTTCTGGAGGGTAGCAGTCTAAGAAAACAGTACTTGCAAGGCCAGACTTTGGTGATGACCCCTTTTTTCCGCTCGGCAGATGGCTGCTTTCTCAGCACAGACTCCGTTGGACTTTCCTCCCTATGTGTGTCCAGAGGGAGGCAGGCACTTCTGCCAGCAGCTGTATTGTCTCTCCAGCAGCCATGACGAAATGTCTTGAATCAAGTCATTTAAAAATGACAGAAATTCCTTGCCCAGAATTCTAGAAGCCCGTAAACTGATAGCTGATTCATTACCTGGTCAGGGCTGACCCTATGTCAAAGATGGCATTGCCGATGCAAAAACACATCCATAACCTCAAAAGAAGTTAAGAAAGAGAATTTATTCTGAAGCTAAGTAGGAGTGACCATAGGCTGGCAACACAAGTTCACACTGTCCTAGATTCAACGTTCCAACATGGTAACAATTTGATGGAATTTTTATTGTAACAGAATAAATAAAGCCATAAATCAAGGCACTTTTCAAATGTGTTTGGTGGAGACATTTGGTAGGGGGTTACAACCGAGTAGGGCCGTGTGATAACCTCTTTAGCCTTTGGCTGGTTTTGCTAATAGATTCTAAGAAGTTCTACATGTTAACCACAAGGGTGTTAGGGCAGACATAGGCGGGCAAGGAATGGAAATGAAGGGGGCTATCGATAGCCCAAGGAAGACCTCATGTCTTCTGGAGGTCCTGACTCCAGCGAGTGTCTGTGATGGTTTGATAAAGCACACCTGGTTTATCTTATTAATTGAAATATGAGATGTTATATACTATTTTGGCACATTCCAATACAGATTATGACTCTTACTCTGTAACTCAATACAGATTATGGTTTTTTTTTGTCACTTTGTAATTTTATTTTATTTTTTTTTATTTAGACTTGTGCATTGTAGGAGGAACGCACGGCTGCTTCTGTATAAACATGGGGGGTTGGGTGGGGGTGGCAGTGGGTAGGAGGTGGGTGGGGGTGGGTACAGCAAAGGCATCTCCTGCAGGAGGACCTGCGGACCACCGGAGAGACCAAGGATTGTTGTCACAGACAATGCCAGCTAATCAGGAACTGCTGCTTGGAGGACATGCTTTCTTGGGACCAACAGGACACAGGTGGAGGGTATTAAAGGAGTTTACAACATTGTTCGGATGAGCTTGCTGTGGTATTGATTCTGTGCTACCTCACCTCCAACCTCCAAGGACACATAGGGTCAGGCAGCGGGTGGTCGAGGGCACAGACAATATCTGGTGCCCAACATAGGGCTTGTACCATGTATATGCCCACAGAGAGCAGAAAAGGAGGTCAGATCCCTCAGAGCTGGAGTTACAGGCAGTTGTCAGCTGCCTGATGTGGGTGCAGGAAACCAAACTCAGGTTCCCTGCAAGAATACCAAGCACCAAAGCTCCAAACAATCTCTCGCATCCCTCATCCTTGCCATTATAAAGAAATTTAACCTATTTCACCAGCTGGAAGTTGATGCACCTGTTGGTTTGAACAAATACCCATTTTTTTTTTTTTTAATTTCCTGCTGATACAAAGAATTGCATAGGAATAGTCTTCGCCTAGGGCTTTTGGGTGGAGCAATCCTTTATTTCCTCTTCCAATGTCTTAGTTCCAAACATGTTCCAAACATGCTCACAGAACATCCACATACCGCCACCCTGACTGAGACCATTTTATTATAGATAATGTTCAGTCTTTTTTCTTCAGTATCATCTTTGGAAACAAAAATATAGACTGCTTTAATGTTGAGTATGGCTTCTCTGTGCTTGAGTTTTGAAGAAGTAGAGGAGGAAGAGGGGAATCCCTTACATTGGGGATGGGGTGTGTGAGCCCACTGGGGAGGTGGCAGAGATCTTGAGGCCTGTGCTCCCTGGCAGCCAACACACCATGGGCTCTATCAGAACTCGCCCACTCTGGCTGGATTAATATAAAGTTTGCCATTGTCAGTCCACATTGGATCCTGTGAGTGAAAGGCCAGCTTTCGCCAAATTGAAAGACAAAGCAGCCACAAGACTCCACCCACATCAGGAGGTACTGTTCAGCAGGCACAATGGGCTCTGCAGCTCTAATGCCTCGTTTGCCCTAAGCAGACACAGGAATTTGCAAATTTTGAAACCAAATTCAATCCCCCCCCAGGGTGTTTCTTTTTTCCTTTTTTTCTCTTTTGCCCCTCCAAAGCCCTTCACCCCATTTATTTGTGGCAGGGTCTCAGACACAGGCCATCCAGAGTAGTCTCCTCACCCCATGCTTCTTTCTCTGTGGTGAACTAAGAGGTAAAAGGAAGCCCTTTCCAGTTTGGATATCCACAGGAAAGGGCCGAATTATCCTACAGAATGCCAGAAGACCTGATCTGACCTCAAACTGTGCCGTGAGAGGAAACAGGTGGGAAGAGAAAAGATGGACTTTCAAGAAGTCCTTTCTTATTTCAAGAGGATTCTGTAGAGAGCTGTTCCCCCTCCCCACTAGTCCCAAGAACGAGGGGTTCCAAGAAAGCCCTGTGCAGCTGACTGGCCCTAGCAAGCTGGTAGTGGAGCTACAGATTGCATGATGGGACACATTACAGCCATCGGGTTTGAAAACGCATTTGGAAATGGCGGTGAGCCAAGCGTTCCCTCTCACCGTTGCTTTCCTTTCCAGAGGTCTTGCTCCATGTTCATAAACTATTTTAATTCTTTGAGTTCACCAAACTTCTGATTGAGGCGAAACACCCAGGTCTTTACGACTGGGTCCTGGTTCCCATCAGCCTGCGCCTGATGGAGAGACAAGCATTCACTTTTGCTTGTTTTTACAGCAGGGTAGAACTGGCTCAAATGTAAAGCAGATTGGGCTGTCCTTAGACAGTGTCACAATGCTGGACTCAGAGTCTAATAAAAATAGGGGTAAAGGAGTCTTTTGAAGGCCCAGGGAGCATATGCATGCATGAATGTATACATGTGTGTGCTATTTTAATATTGCTCTTGCAACAAGTGATGTGGTAACTTTAGAGTTTTTCTGGGATCCCTGTGTGTGTTCAATTCAAAAACAAGCTTTTCTCCACAGGACAGGAGGCAACTAGAGTTGAGAGTGAAAACTGCTTCCAGCCTAGGTGGCTGGGATCTTTGTGCTGAGAAGTGCAGTGAATGGGTGATAGTCCAGTGATGCTCTTGCTGTGATGGGTACCCAACTGTTTTAGAACGATGGAGGTGGTGGTTTGTGTGGAAGAGATGGCTCAGTTGGTAAAGTACATGCTCCAGCAACTGTGTAAGAAAGCCAGGATTGGTAGCATGAGCTTGTTATCCCAGAGATGGGAGGTGGAGACAGAAGAACTCCTGAGATTCAGTAGCCAGACTATCTGCTTAAATCAGGGAGTTTCACAGTGCGAGACCATGTTTCAGAAATAAGACAGAGAAGAGCCGTGCAGTGCTGGCGCACACCTTTAATCCCAGCACTTGGGAGGCAGAGGCAGGCAGATTTCTGAGTTCGAGGCTAGCCTGGTCTACAGGGCAAGTTCCAGGACAGCCAGGGCTACACAGAGAAACCCTGTCTCGAAAAAAACCAAAACAAAAAGCAAACAAACAAACAAAAGACAGAGAAGAATTGAGGAAGTTCCCTGATGCTGGCTTCTGGCTTCCACAGACATGTGTACCTACACACACACCCACCCACCCACCCACACACACAGACACACACCCACACACACACAGACACACACCCACACACACACACAGACACACACCCACACACACACAGACACACACACACAGAGACAGACAGACAGACGCAGAGAGATAGAGAGACACACAGAGAAAGACACACAGAGAGCAGGAGCTATAGAATTCAGATTCTTCATGATAGAAGTTTGGGGTTTTATTTTGGCCCTTGTGCTATGAACTGTCAGTTACACATAGTTTTAAATATGAGAGGTAACTGGCAATTTCTGCAGGTTAAAGTAAAACCCGTGGAGGCAATAACATGCTGGTAGTATCTATTCATGAGATGCCCATTCTAGAATCTTCTCTCTCTGCGTGTATGTGTTCCTCTCTCTTCCTCTCAAAGGCTTACTCATTCTCTCTACGTTTGTACACGCTGTTCTTCCCCTTCCCTCTCAGAGATCTTATTCTGAGCAGCCTCACTGGGGCTGTGTTAAGTAGGCCAACTTTCAAGATCGGTATCTGTCCTGATCAAAGGGGAGGTGATTCCCTGATGTTGGCAAAGGGATTATTTCATAAGAAATCCTCACCGTGTCAGTGTGACACCCAGGATGACACGCACTTGGGAAAAATAAGGCTAGAAGTCACTGGTCCCTGAGCAGCTTCAGAGTTGGCAACCTTTTACATGCGATGATTTTTATTCTTTGTCTGTTCCTCCCTCATTGAAACTGACACCTGAAAAATTCCCCCGCTAATTTGTTTTGCATTGTGATTTTTTTTTTCCACCAGACTGCTCATTAGGAACCCCGTCCGCAGGATATCTCTGTAGCAGGATGACTCCTCTCTGTCTTTCTGATCCATACCGGCTGAATCTTCTATTCCAACAACGCATAGATGAATTTGCTTTACTTCAGGACTGGGCAAGTTGAAAATATGTAAAATTTCCCCACTCTTGCTTCCTCTGATTATGGAGTAGCCAGGGAAACCAGGATACCGGCATCCTTTTAGAATTTGTAGAACCAACCTTGTTAGAGGGATTCTTATGAATTTGTCACAGTTGACATCTGGCCCGAAGAGGACGGAGCAGATGCAACTCTCAAGGAAGGAGCTATTTAAAATAAATGTATCCACTTCGAGGCATATCCCAGTGATGGATTTTTAGCATTTAAAAGACTTGTGTAAGTCTTAATCTTTAAGATCTCCGACCTGTTTCCCTCCGGGGGGCCAGGAAGACTGTGTGAACAAGGGAGACACACACATGAAGGACTGTTTTAAACATTGGCAAGAGCTATGCAGTGTACAACCAAGACAGGTAAGCAGCCTGCTAAAATGTAGGTCCTTTTAGGTTTGGGGGTGGCCAGGCTCAAAACTCTGGTTCTATGAAGGTGTCAGGGGGTGTTCATGGGGTCTAACCAATCTGCTTCCTTCCTTCTGACCAGTGGTGGGGGATGGGCTAAGGTAGCAGAAGATTCCTCCCCGGGGTTTGGAGAGCATTCTGCTCATTGGCAGGCCCCGTCGAAGGAAGGCGTTTGGAAAGAATGAAATAGTGCTGTGTTTTCAGGAGCCGGCCCTTGGGAGCCGGGAAAGAGAAGGGATTCCGAAAAGAATGAGATGAGGCAGATACAGAGACAGATAAAGACAGGCCGAGGCGGACCATCTCGCTTGCAATGTCTGTCACGGCCTATCTCATCCTTCCTTCTCTGTTTCAATTTCTTTTTTTTTTTCTCTCCATCTCGTCTCCCTCATTGCTTTTCTGTCTGTAGTAAGATAACAGGATGATTTCGCTAAAGCTCTGAGGCAGAGGCAACCGGGGAATGCATGGGAAGGGGGCATGCGTGTCCTACTTCCGGCACCAAATATGGCAGATGCTTGGGGGCGGGCGGGGGTGGGGAGCGTCTATGAGCCTCAGTTTCCCTTTTTTGTTTCATGATCGAGGTTCATTAGATGATGCCCAGGCCCTTACTCTGCTGCCCTAAGGTTTGACTGACTCTTCATGCAAATATATTTATTAATACCTGTTACTTGGGGGGAAATCAGCTCAACTTCCAATGGAAATGAGTTAGCCGTGATGCAGTTCAGGGTTACCAGAGCACATAATTTCCATTTCTGCCGGGCACGCAATTGTACTGTGTGTGCTCCGGAAGCTTTGGAGGGGGAATCACACCCAACCTCCCCCTCCCCCGCCCCTCAACCCAGCTGGAGTAGGCATGTGTGAACGAACTGCTTGAGCAAACCACCCTCTGGATTTCTCAGAATTAAAAATCGGCTCCTCTTTAGGGCTTTCGCAGACATTATCATTCTGGAAATTTTAAACAGATTACCATTCTTATTATTCACATTATTAAAGGGACAGATTTTTTTTTTTTAAATCTTCTATCCTCAGAGTCAGAATACTCACTTGGAAAGCTTGTAACCTGGTTTGTAAGCCTGGTTTATAAGCCAAGCCACGCCCCTGTTCCGTAGGCAGGAAAAGGCCAGTTGAGGAGACAGGTAAGGCACATGGAAATGGAGCTGGCTGAGTCCTCTACCTTAGTTTTTAGTTTGCTTGTTAAATGTGCTAATAAGTGACCAAGAATAAGAGCAACGGAAGCAAAACAAACTCTGGTTCAGACTGAGAAAGGACAAAAAATACCAGGAAACCTGTTAGCAAGCCACCACAACCTGGTTGTTTTTACAGGAGAAATATTTTGAGCTCTCCTTAGCTGAAAATGCTTCTAAGGTCCTCTAGTCAAATCCACTCAAATTACTGTTCTGACGTGGTCTGTAATTCACCTGATAACCTTTCCAAGGCTTTAGAATTTCTTGGTCAAAAGCCCTGTTCTGATTCATTTTCTTTTCGGCCATGTAGTTACAGAATTGTTGAATTGCTACTGCTGCTCTCCTTCTCCTCCTCCTCTCCCTTCTCCTTCTCCTCCCCCTCCTCCTTCTCCTCCCCCTCCCTCCTTCCCTCCCCCTCCCTCCTTCCCTCCTCCTCCTCCTCCTCCTCCTCCTCCTCTCCGTCCTCCTCCCCCTCCCTCCTCCCCCTCCCTTCCCCTCCCCTTCTTTCCCTCCTCCTCCTCCTCTTTCTCACTGAGGATTGAACCCACCTTCTCATGTGTGCTAGTAAAGGCCTCTATTATTAAGCTATGTCCTGAGCCATTTTCTTACCCCTAGCTGTTATTTTGAGAAGCAACCTCTGATTAAGTCACTCAAGTGGCAAGTGAACTTTTAAAATTCTCCTGCCTCAGTCTCCCGAGTGGCTAAGGATACAGGTCTGTGATGTCAGGCCAAAGTATGTTAGCATTTCTTTAATACCAATGTCTCAGATGTAAACATAGACAGTAAATCAGGTTGAATGAAAGGATAATAGTCTATCTCTGCCACCATCTGCCTGTCCAGATTGTACCTTTACAGCCGTCGGTTCTGACTGTCCATTTATAGCAGCCTCTCCCCCTATGTTGCAGCACGGAGGATTGAACACTTTTGTATGTTAGGCAAATGCCCTGCCATTGAGACACACTCCTAGCCCTATAGTAGGCTCCTGATGGGTCCCCACACTTGCCCTGTACCATGTGCAAGCCAGACGGAGGCTTTTGCTGGCACATTGCATTGCGCCTTTCAGTTGAGTCTTGTTTTAAAAGATGTGGACAGCTGACTGGTTTGTAGGTTGGAATAGCCAGTTCTAAATGAATAAGCTGTAAAGGGATTGAAAGTCAATCTCTATTGTACACATTTGTTGAAATCTCTTAGATGTAAATATGGCTCTGAGTGAGTCCTATTAAGACCATTTCATCTGGGTGCTAAAAAGCAAACCCGAGTGTGTATTGTTGTTGTTACAGAGCTCTGCATTGTTGTTGTTACAGAGCTCTGTATTGTTGTTGTTGTTACAGAACTCTGCTTTATAATTTGTAATAAAGTTTAAATATAGAAAAAAACCCCTGAATCATGTTACCCTTCATTCTATATTGGTTTAATTGCTTCTTTTGGGCACTTCCCCCCTTTCTTCCCCCCTTTCTTCCCCCCTTTCTTCCTTCCTTTCTTTCTTCCTTCCTTCCTTTCTTCCTTCCTTTCTTTCTTTCTTTCTTTCTTTCTTTCTTTCTTTCTTTCTTTCGTTCTTTCTTTCTTTCTTTATGCTATTGTTTCTGTAGGTAGCCCTGGCTATCCTGGAACTTACTTGCTAGACCAGACTAGCCTCAAACTTAAAAAACTTCTTGCGAGCAATGAATGCACAGGTAGTTATTGAATTTTAAAAAGTTTAAGATGATAGCTGGGCAGTGGTGGCACACAGCCGTAATCCCAGCACTATGAGTTACTTGTCTGTTCTGTGGTCTTTTAGAGTTCTGTTAGTCAGACACTCGAACAACTTCTCGCCTCTCCATCCTCATCCTCCACACCCCCATCCCTCACAACCTCATTTACCTTACTGTCTGCTTCACTACATCCCTGTACACTAGAGGGTAGAAGATAGTGAAGAGGGCTTCTGGTGAAGGCATTTAAGTTCTTCCTCCTTCCTTTTCTTTTGATAACTTCAGAATTTCCCATGATTCATCTATACTTCGGCATTCCTTATATGATGTTGCAGAAGTGGAAATCCGTTACTTCTTTTGTCCTTTTCTAGCTCCTTGAAGCGCACTCATCTTTGCGGTCCTCACCACAGTTATGTCTTTCTCACATGGCATTTGTTCTCCTCTGTGCCTCATGCCCACTCCTCTGTAGAATTCTGGGCTTGGTACAGAATCTACTATTGCTCTTCTTGCCGTATCCCTTGGACCTAGCATGTTGCCTGGTGTGAAGAAGCTCAGAATAGATTTTCAAACAAATGAGACTCATCTGCAAGGAGCCAGGAGAGAAACAGAAAATCCGGGGAGGCCATGGGACAAGGTCAAACACACCTTTTCCTTAAACTCCGTGGCAGGAATGGTCAAGCATTTCCTCTGACAGACCGGCCAGTCAAGAGTTCAGACTTTTGTGGGGCACATAACTGCTGACAAGAGACTCAACTTTGCTGTTGTTTCCTGAGAGCAGTCACAGATAATATGCAAATGAGTGTGCCTGGCCACGTTCCAAGGCGACTTTATTTATAGGCACCAAAACTTGTATTTCATGTCGTTTTAATTTTCGTGTGTGACACGGTGTGATTCGTATGTTATGAAATATGAGTCTTTTGATTTTTTTTTCCCAACCACTTAAAAATGTGAAAGCTGTTCTCAGCTCACGGACTGTAGAGAAAAAGCAGGTGGTGCAGTGAAACTGATCTGGGAGCTGTCCCTGGAAAACACAGCTCCAGCATAGCCCTTGGCTGTGCTGTGAACTTGGATCCACGTCAGCTTGGAACCACGATCCCTATGAAGATACCCCAGGCAGAGAGTAAAAAAAATGTCTAGAGTTACTGGCTTTAAAAAAATCAAATTTGAAGAGAAGAGTAACAGCGTGGAAGTGATCTGATTGGGGGAACTGGGAGAAGGGAGAGAACCCTGGTTAGGGAGTAGGGAGGAAGATGAACAGAGGGAGGGAGGGAATGAGGGAAAGTGCCAGTAAGGGTGTCTGAAAAGGTCCTAAGGAATCATACCATTAACTATCTTCCAAAACAAAACAAAACAAAATGAAAGGAAACAAAAAACCCCACAGAGCAACAGCAACAACAAAACCCTGGGATACTTGTAACTCTGTGTGTAAACTGGGATACTTGTAACTCTGTGTGTAAATATGCATACATGGTTTAAATAAAGATTTCTCATCTGTACTAACAATGTTGTATTCAAGAACTGAAGGATACCTAACAGAAACCCCTACACCAGGCATGAAAAGTCCTCTTTTGAGCTGGTCAGTGTTATTCAAGAATCTCCCAAAAACATTCCAGGTTATTGCTATTGCTCTTGGTATCACATGTATGTATGTATGTATATATGTATGTATGTATGTATGTATGTATGTATGTATGTATGTATATAATTGTACCTTGCTCTCATCTGCTTCTCCTTCCTCTGTCCCTCCTCCCCACCTTTTCCTATTCCCTTTCTTCTTCTCAAATAGTTGTTTTTCTGTGTTTTTTTGTCACACACACACACACAAACACACACACACACACACACCCCTTAAACTACTCCCTATGAGGGAGAACAGGCAATGCTTGCTCTTTCCTCCCTCCCAGTTCCCCTCTTTCATTCTACTCCTCTCTCTCCCTTTAGGCTTCCTCCTCTCCCCCTAATCAGCTCTCTCCATGATTTGTGCATGTATGTTCACCTCTAAAGTCTGCAGAAGAGAAAGAACATGGGAGCCATCCCTCCGAATCTGGCTCATTTTACTTAATATGACAATCGCCAGTTCTTCAATTTTTCCCCACAAATGAAAATACATAATTATTTTTTACATGTGACTAAAAATTTAATCCTGTAAGACATTTTCTTCTTCTTCTTCTTCTTCTTCTTCTTCTTCTTCTTCTTCTTCTTCTTCTTCTTCTTCTTCTTCTTCTTCTTCTTCTTCTTCTTCTCCTCCTCCTCCTCCTCCTCCTCCTCCTCCTCCTCCTCCTCCTTCTTCTTCTTCTTCTTCTTCTTCTTCTTCTTCTTCCTTTTCTTCTTCATTTTTGTCTTTGCCTCCATCTCCATCTTCGTCTCTGTCTCCTTTTCCTTCTCCTCCTCTTCTTCCTCCTCCTCCTCCTTCTCCTCCTCCTTCTCCTTCTTCTTCTTGAGTCAACCTTTTCTGAAAAGTTGCTAAGTACTCCTCCTATTGCAACACACTGTAAATAAGACTCAGACATTAAAACAGTCGGTCTCATGACAGCCATGTTATAAGAAGGAAACTCCCCACACCTTGACCGTAGTTCCTTTCCTGGCTGATTTATTCAGCAGGACGGAACAACTACTGACTGACAGTGGCTGCTGCTGCAGCTTCCTGACCTTTCATACCCCAAGGTCCCAGCAGGGCTAGCTGACATTACCTGGCCAGTCAGACTTTGCATAAATGCAGACACTGGTTCACCAACACTATCAATAAACTGAAGAAGCAAAGCAAAACAAAGCAAATAGAAGGCTTCTGCCTTGGATATTTGTTAATATAAAGCCATGTTGACATACTTTTTAATCTGTCAGCAGACAAACCCTGGAAGGTAGCCCATGCTATTGCATGTTAACTTGTTCTTGTTCGCTGAGATGGAAATATTAACTCAACAGAAGGGCTGTGCGTACGGCTCTTGACCTGAAACTCGAGAGTGGACACTAGTGTGTGCCATTAGTGGCTGGACAGAGGAAGAGAGTGAGGCACACTGTCCTCTTGGCCTGAGTTGTGGCAGATAGCTTCCTTAGGGGTGGAAACTTAGTAGCCTGTTCCCATACAGATGTTCGAGCATCTGGCTGTGAGCCTACAATGCCATCCAGTCATTTCCTGGTTTCTATTTGAATGCTGATGGTCTTCAAAGCGCAGTGTGCCTCTAGGCACAGACTGATTACCATTGAGCGGTTCTCTGCATTGTGGGTAGCTTGTTTCCTTGTTCAGTTCTTCCAGAAGCTCCATCCAGCTCTATAATGACAAACCAGACCACAGTGATCATGACACCGCCTTGCAGGCTACCGTTACTGTCTGCCTGGACTTTTGTATGACTTGATGTTCTTCTTAAAGATACACATTTTTTTTTACTTCTTCTCCCCTTTATTATTATTTAATGTATGTGCCTGTGTGTGCATATGTGTGTATGCATGTGTATGTGTGTGTGTGTGTGTGTGTGCGTGTGTGTGTGTATGCTGATTTGAGTATGGATGTTCATATGTCACATCTCATGCATGGAGGTCAGAAGGCTACTTTGAGGAGTGTCCTACTGTTGGCTGCAGGAATTGAACCCAGGTCTTTGGGCTTGTACATCAGGCCTTTTTTTACCCTCTGAGCCCTGGTTTTGCCCTTGCTCTTGGTTCTTCCCTCAGTCTGAACCCAGTCTTTGCATTGAGAACAGAGTGATCTTTCAGCAGCAGAAATCCTGTCTATCACTTACCTGTTTACACTCCACCAAGGGAGTCCAAAGGCTGTGGCAGTGCTTGGTGGCAGAATGCTTGCCCAGCAGGTATAAAGCCTGAGTTCAGTCCCCAACAGTGCTAAAATAAATCCCAAATTCCTTACCCTGTAAGTATGAGTTAAATTGCTTCTCTTTCTGAAACCAACAAACCAACAAGCTATCAAATAACAAGTTGAGACCTAAATTTACCTGTCTGTGTGACCTTATTTGGAGATAAAGCCTTTGAAGATGCAGTTAGTTGGCTACATCCTAAACCACAATGGCTGACATCCTCATAGAAGGGGAAAATTGGGCTTAGAGGTAGATGCATATTAAGGAAGACACTATGAAGGCACGTAGTGGATGCCATCAATAGGCTTTGAGAAGTGAAGCATGAAGCAAATCCCCATTTCAAGGATCATAAGGAACTGTGTTATGCAGCCTTGTGTTGCTGTGACAAAATACCAGAAAAAGATCAATTTAAAGAGAAGAAGGGGTTGTCAGGGCTCACAATTTCAGAGGTCTCAGTTGATGGTTTCTTGGTTCATTGGCTTATGGTTTCTGTCTACCCAGTGTTATGGTTTTAGGGTCTGGTGGAGAAAAGCTGCTCACATGTAGCTGCTGGAAAGAAGAGAAAGGCCTGACTATAGCCTTGAAAGGCACATCATTAACGACCTGCTTCTTCCCGCTGGGCTCCACCCCAGACATTCCCATTACTTCCCAGGAGCCCTGCATGCTGAGGACTAAGGCTTTTGCATGAGAACCTTGAGGGACATTCTAGTTTCAAACTACAACTGAAGCCAGCCCTGTGGAGTGATTCCTTAATCTAGAGATCCTAGCCTCTAGAACTGTCAGTAGTAGCTTTCCTGTTGTTGTTACGGTTCCTGGTTTATAGTATTTTGTTTCGATAGCTCTAGGACAAGAATACAATGTGAGATGGGCTCATAGTCTTCTTTCTTTCTGTGGGACTGTGCTGTGATTTTAGTGTTTTCCCCTAGGGTAGCACTAAAGCTGCCCCAAACTGTATAGGAGAAGCTCACGCAGATAGATGAATTCATGCATCTCTGGCACTTACTAGCATTTACTGGAGGAGAGGCTGGGCTACTAGATGCTTCCAAACACAAGATCAACCTTATACAACATTGTTGTTGTCGTTCCCATAGGGAGCACTGCAGTATCACTGACATTGATGTTCCTACTGGGAACACTGCACTATCTAACACTGCTGGCTGCATTATATAACTCTCCTTCAAGTCGAAATTTTCCTTTATACTTGTGTGTGATCTGTCTCTTCTACCTAGAACACTTGCTTGTCCCCTTGCTTGTCCCAGAGTTTAAAGTGCTCTCGAGTGTAATCTACTCAGAGACGCTCTCCCTGACTGCAAAGTGTATAGTTGGCCACACCCTTTGATAGGAGCACTCCCATGTCAATGCTGTCTTGCTTGTTTTTCTCCTCCTGTTGAAGCATAGCTCGGTGGGGGTAAGAAGCAAGAGTGGCCTCTCAAGATCCATTGTGGAGACTGGCATCCTCTCTGGATTCATACACAAATGCTGAGTCATGCATGAGTTGGCAGTTCTGGTGCTGGAATATGTGAGAACCTAAGGACCAGGGATGGAGACAAGAAAGAGGCCAAAAGAGACAGGAGCAAGTTGGTATGATGTGTGGGCTGAGGTGAGAAGGCGCTGGAAGGGTAGCTGGTTCCCTGAGGCAGACTCTCATGTGTCAAGGGAGCTCAGTCCCACAGAGATTTTGGTGATGACCTCTTTCTGTTTCACGTTGTGTGGAGCTTGTATCTTGCTTGTGGACCTCAAGATCTCCAAGATAGTGGACATGGGAAAGAGCCTGGCTTTCCGATGGTCTAGAGTAACCCATGGATGACAAGTTTCCTATTCATTGAGGTATTTGGAAAGTTGAAGCTTGGTAGGGAGGGCCCAATTATAGATGGGTGTAAAGTTAGGAAAGAAATACTAGCTCACCATGGAATATCTCTTCTTGTTCTGGTGAGAGCTGGACATTGGTTGGCTGGGAACATCTCTGGTGTGTCCATGTTTGTCATTCAGGGACCTATAGTTGTTTTCATGGCTGTGACAGAGTATCAACAGCAACAACACAAAGGAGTAAGAATGAGTATAGTTTGTCATGATAGAGAAGGCATAATACCTAAAATGGCTCACAGCTGGACAGCAAGAGTCTATAAGTGGTTGTCAGTCAAGGAAGCAGAGATATAGACAGAAAGTGGGGCCAACCTGTAATCTCAAAACTAGCCTCAGACCAGTCTAACAGGTCCCACTATCTCCAGGCTAACAGGCCCCACAATCTCCAGTCTAACAGGTCCCACAATCTCCAGTCTAACAGGTCCCACAATCTCCAGTCTAACAGGTCCCACAATCTCCAGTCTAACAGGCCCCACAATCTCCCCGAAGAGTTGGCTACCAAGAACTCAAAAGCCTAAGCCCCTGGGAGACATTTCATACTCAAACAATAATGAGAGACATGTTTCTTTTTGGAGAAGACAATCTATATTCAGCAAGCCTCTCCCAGTTCCTTCAAACTGGGTCATATGGTACGCAAAGTGAGGTTGTATTTTTGAAGCCAGCAGTAGCCCTATTTTTCCTGCAGGAGCTCTCAATTTTGCTCCGTTTTCTTTAGATAAAGTTTCGTTTTCCATTCTGCTGCACACTCAGAGCTTTGGAGCCCAGGGACGCTGCCCCGAGTTGGGCGAAGGATGGCCCTGTGTTGTAATTCTACTCGCCTGCTAATTTGCTGGGTGACCTGTAGTGTTTTACTTAACCTTGTAAAGGCTTCAATTATTCCATAGAAAACTTGATGAGAGTGCTCTGTTCCCCGGGGCACTGGTGCTGGTGAAGGGGGAGGAAAAAAGAAACAAACAACAAACCATGCATGTGAACATGCAGGAAACTTTCCCAGGCTACTCTCTGGTTCTTTCTGCTGCTACTTCAGGTCTCCCAGGCCCGCTTCTTCCCGAAGCTCTTCACATTTCTTGTTGCTTTCCCTAATTCTGGCTGTTTTACATACTGAGCCCACAATCTAGTCTAGTTGAGGACTAATTCCTTTATTCATTGCTTCATGTTTTTTGTTAAGTTGCCTCATTTGGAAGAAATTGGTTTGTTTAAAAGGGAAAAGTTCCATTGGCATATATGACAATAAAATTGTGAGCATAGTTTTTTACGTACATGTTTGTATTAAGAGTCAAGAAAAGAGGGTGGGTTGGTGAGCAGGGGCTGGGGGGAGGGAACAGGGTTTTTTTCAGAAGGGAAACTGGGAAAGGAGATATCATTTGAATGTAAATATAGAATATATCTAATAAAAAAAGACATGCACACACAAAAAGAGTCAAGAAAAGGTGACATTGAGTATAGCTATGATGGGAAACATTATGGAGATTCACTTTAAAAATTAAAAGGAGTGGGGCTGGCGAGATGGCTCAGTGGATAAGAGCACTGACTGCTCTTCCAAAGGTCCTGAGTTCAAATCCCAGCAACCACATGGTGGCTCACAACCAACCGAAATGAGATCTGACACCCTCTTTTGGTGCGTCTGAAGACAGCTACAGTGTACTTATTTATAATAATAAATAAATCTTAAAAAAACAATTAAAAGGAGGGCTACTATGGTTCAGAAGCTCTGCTTCTGGACATACATCTGGAGGAAATCGAATTAATACACAGGAGAGAGATCTGCACCCCTACCCCCATTATTCATTGTGCTAGGTACTGTTAATAAGTTAATAATCCAAGACATGGATTCAACTTAAGTGCTCAGTCACTTTTGAATACACCAAGAAAACGTGTTACTGACACAATGGTATTTCATTCAGCCATGAAAAAGAAGGAAACTCTGCCATTTACATTAATATGAAAGAACCCTAAACACATTACATTAAATGCCCTGAACAGGCATGGAAAGACAAATTCTACATGATCTCTCTCATAAGTAAAATCGGAAAAACAGAACTCAAGACGAGAGGCTGGGAGGAAAAGGCCGGGGGGGGGGGGGGGGGGGGGGGGGGGGGGTGTGTGTGGAGTGGAGGACAATGGAGTTATTGGTCAAAGGGGCAAAATTTCAATTGACAGGAAGTGTAAGCACAAGAGAGCTATTATTCAAGTGTTCACTACAGCTACTGATTTATTGTGTTCCTGAAAAATCTTTTAAAGCGTAGATCTTAACTGATCTGGGGAAAAAAAAAAAGCAAGCATATGACACCATAGATATGTTTATTAGTGTGACTTAGCCGGTCCTATGTATGTCAGACTTAAAACATGTTGAACTCCATCCATAAAGATACACTTTTTTTTTTTCCAAGACAGGGTTTCTCTGTGTATCCTTGGCTGTCCTGGAACTCACTCTATAGAACCAGGCAGGTCTTGAACTTTTAGAGATCTGCCTGCCTCTGTCTCCTGAGTGCTGGGATTAAAGGTGTTCACTACTACTGCACAGCTAAAGATACACATTTGTAAAATGTATAACTTACAAAAAAACTTAGTACCTATGGAGTCCTGGCATGTGTCCTTTCCTCGGAGTCAGTCTTCCTAGTTTCTGAATTGTGTCAACCCAACCTCTTGGCCTCTGACACTCTCTTAGGGCCACCTCACAGGGCTTTGCCCACTAGCCAATCGTGAGCTTCAAGAGGGCAGGAGCAGTGTATATCCAAAACCTAGCCCAGTGGTTGGTACATAAGAGATGGTTGGTGTTTCTGCAGAATTCCACAAAAGTTGTCTATTTTCCAGTCAAAAACTTTGGTGGCCATTAATGGAAAATTGTAGAGTATAACCTCTCAGCCCCGTGCTTCCCAACTTGGGAACATGTGTTACTGTAGACGGCCAAATCTCAGGACGTGGTAGAAGATAGAATGAGAAGGTTCAAGCACTTCCTGCAGTGATCTGGGTTTGGTTTGGTGTTGAAACCCTGAGTCTGTGTAGTCCTGGCTAGCCACAAACCTGATATGGAACAAGTTGCTCTTGCTTTGGCCTCCTGAGTTCTGAGATTAAAGGCATGGAACCATGAAGTCTACCTAGCCTTGACCCAAGTGTTAAAGATTGAAATGTGTAGAGAGTTAAGAGCTTAAGGGTCTAGAGTTCTCCAAGCTATGAGTTCTTGAGATAGTGTAGGGCCACGGACAACTTAGTTTTAAGTTTTGCAGACCTTTCCCCATAGGAGCTCTGTTCTTTGATAGCACTTAAATCTCCTTGGGGTCCCTAAAGGAGGACTTGAACCTAATATGGACTTCATATTCCTTTCACCTCCTACATCTGGCTCTATTAGGAGTTTCTACAAGTTTCTGAACATCTGTGCAACAGCACTGTCCATGTCTTGGCAGGCGTCTGGTTCCACACAGGTACTGAGTACTTGACAGCAGTTTTCTAGAGAAAAACGATGTGCTCCTTATCTGTTTGCTAATTCCTTGCACACGTCACAAGACTTTTCTGTAAATTCCCATCGGTCTTGACAAAGTTATCTTGTAGACTTATGTAGTGATTTTGATGGCTGCGCAGGCCTGTTTGTCTTGTTCAGAACTAAATTAATAACCCCATGATGGCACCTACTTTACCACCAAACTTCTTAAACTCTCCTAATATACTAATCAGCATGTCAGTGAAATATTTTTTTTTCTGGATAAAGACAGGCCTGGTGAAATGGATTAGACATTCACATGGCATTGCATAATTCAGCATGCCAGTGTGGTGCATGCGATTTGCATTAATAACTTACACTGGAAGCTGCTGCTCACTGGCTTCTCTCATTAGGTCGGATGTGGAAGATTCTGGACTGTCAATCAATTACAGTAATTTCCTCTTCCATATTTATTCCATCACTATCATTGACAGCTACCATTAAGTGACATTAATACAATACAATATCATCTTCCAATTCTACAGAGCATCTCAGGGTGCCTAAGAGTTCCTCTCCAGCCAAGAAATCACATTACAAAGAGGAAAGAGGCCTAATTTTCTGTAGAAACCATAGGTTTTGCCCTCTTGGGTACCGTGGGAATTGTCCACAGTCTTCAGAGCTATCCCCAAATTTTGTGTATGGCTGTTTATTTTTCTGTTCAAACGTACCTACAGTTGTGACTCTAGGGACTAGAATGGCTTCCTGTGCAGTGGAGACTTTCTAGGGAGCATATTAATCCATGCTTCCTATCTTCACTCGTGCATGATCTGGGACATACTTACAAGGCAAGCCTGCTGGAGACTCTTGTGGGGGAATTCACTTGAAGAGGACCAGTTGTTGTATGCATTGCTTTTCTATAATTTCTTCCTCCTTGCTTCCCTGCTTTGTACTAACACTTGAGATGCAATTATTCACCTTGAGTCTGTGGAAAGAGGCAAAGCTCCCATTGCCAGGCAGACAGTTTGTGTACCCAAGCTGCCAGGGTTTGCGTATTCTCTCTTCCCTTCGTCTCTTCTGTAATCAGGGATTTCCCTAGCTCTGCCACACTGAAACCATCTTTGGTGTCCAGGTGATTAATCTTGTATCAGTTTTGGATGACATGCCAGTAGGGTTTCCTGATAAAAAACATGAGCTGTCCAATTACATTTGAATTTCAAACAAACAAGGCATTTTTTTTGCATAATTATATTCTGAATATAGCCTGGGACAGTCTGGTGCTTTGAAAGAGAAATGTCCCCTGTAGGCTTCCATACATGAACACTTGGTCCCCAGTTGGCACTGTTTGGGGATGCTGTGAAGCCTTTAGGAGGTGGCGACTTTCTGGAGGAAGCTCGTCACTTTAAGAGTTCATATGCTCACCCCGCTCTGTCTGCTTTGCATCTGACTTCTCAGCTTCCAGCTCTGGCCTCCTGCTTCCATCACCCTGCCCAGCTACTATGATGGATTCTCCCTCTAGAACCATAAGTCGGCATCATCTTTGCCTTCCCTAAGTGGCTTTTGGTCCTGGTCTTTTATGATGGCTACAGAAAACATCTAATACAAATGTTTAAAAATGATTAAGAGTTTATCTGTGGGCTGGAGAGATGGCTTAGTGGTTGGTTAAAAGTGTTTACTACTCTTTCAGAGGACCAGAGCTTGACTCCCAGCACCAAGGTAGGTAGCTTACAACCTCCAATAGCTTCAACTCTCAGGGAAATGACACCCTTTTCTGGTCACACACACACACACACACACACACACACACACACACACACACAATTTCTAAGAAGGCAGTTTGAGTTTACCAAAGCATTCTGCATTTTCATTTGGTAACTCTCTTGGACCTATCTGTCACGTTATCTGAAGGCTTATGAATGAAACAAATGAAAGCACTGAGAGTCCTAGGAGAATTAAAATCAAGGTAGTGCATCTACATTGAAGCAACTGGTTGCAAAACTCTCAGCTTACTGCCTCTAAAAAAGCAAAGTCACACTGGCTTTACCAAGAGAGTGGAATAGAGGAGAATGCCTACAGACTACATAGACCATGATTGCTGGTGTCAAAAACTGGCTGAGGACCTATAGAAAAGCAAAAAGACTAGTTCTAACTTTCACCTTTTGTTTTTAGTCTTATAACCTGTTGTAAAGGTGTCTTACAATGGGAGCTTTTTTTTACACGTCAGGGGAAGGCTAGCGAGTCTGATAAAATAAGGCTCTCTGACTTGCAAGGAGGTTATGGACACTGCACTTGCCTTCATCCTTTACTGCAGAGTTAGAACACATTCCAAAGTATTGACAAAGAAAGAGCCTACAGCCTAAGAATCAATAGGTACTTACAGAGTGGGTAGTTGATGGGTTTTTGAACAGGCTGAGCATGATGGCAGATGGATGGTTCACCAAGACTATTTATGGAACTATGGTAGGAGCAAACGTAGAGAAGACAAAGCCCTTGAATAATAGAGAAGGAAAAATCATCCTGATTGGCTCACTATCCTCTAATAGACAGGATCCAACACTGCCATCCTTCCCCAGTGTCCTGACATCATACTGCTCAGGAGCAAATCACTGTAGTGCTGTTTCTTCTATGAATTTGGAAGCTTAAGACCCTTATATTGGAAGGACTGTCAGTAAACCTAGAAGACAGAACTGAGAGGCAGAGGAGAGACTGGAAAGAGTAGGTCAGTGGCCAAGCATATCGTCTGTGAGCTCAGTTGCATCATTAGAGTTTTTTCTCGTCTGGTTGGCTAAGATGTGTGTAGTGAAGATAAAGAGCAGAGTCAGATGCAGCATCCACTGTGGGATACGCATCGGTCAGTTTCCATTACTATATGAAAACGCCTGAGGCAATACAACTCGAGAGGAACAGTTTGTCTTGGCTTACGGTTTCAGAAGTTTTCGTCCCTTGTCACTTGGCACTGCTGATTTGGGGCTTGTGGTGAAGCCATTTGTCACATTGGGATCACATGATGAAGCAAAACTGTTCATGCCATGGTGGTCAGGGAGCAAAGAGAGGGAAGGAGGAGTGAAAGTCTCAAGATCCCTTGGGCTTTGCCTCCTGCCCCCAGTGCTCTGACTTGCTCCCACTAAGACTCACCTTGGGAGGGCTCTATCATTACTGCGTAGGGATTCATCCCTGGCCAGATCCTAGCATGCCTCATGTTTTGTTTCTGTTGTCTGAAAGGAAAACTTGTTTTCCTGCTTAATTGACTTTTTGATCAGGAGGATGCTCTCTCGATCAAGCTGAGTCACTAGGATAGACCAGGATTGGAAAACAGGCCTTCCTAGCCTCAAACCAGGGCCGACCCCACCTCTCACACACCTGCCTTGCTTAAAAATCTTCTCTACGAAACTGCCTGCTTAGTCTCACAGATGCGTGTGGATGGACAAACACCACCCAGTTAGCTTTTAGACATGTATGCCGTACCTTCTTTTTTCTGTCTTGTTTAAAAAGAAACAATCTTTTTTAAAAAAAGAAAAATTTAAAAAGATTTTTAAAAAGAAATCTATCCCAGATTCAGTATGAATATGAGTAAGGTCTAGCCTGCCTCTGGGATAGAACTTAATTGTAAAGGGATAGAATTTTTTGATTCACTTCATTTTGTTTCCCCTGACATCAGGAATGGCTGACCTTTCTGAAAAGAATAGTATTTCAGGTTACCTGCAATTTGGTCAGAAGGAACCCTGACCAGATGATATCCCACAGCAGGGAGAAGCAAAGAACAAAGGAAATACATGTCACTTGTCAGGAGATTAGGGGAACTGTTTCTGAAAAGACTTGGGCTGGGTTCCTGGGTGGGAAGAAGAGGCGAGAGAATTGAATGTGATCTTTGTGGTGCTCAGAAGCGTGGGAGGAAGGGACCGCAGCACTCCTTCAATTTTACTAAGTTTTGTATTGTTTGTGTCCGGACAGGGTTTATTTGAATAGCCCAGGCTGGCCTTGAACTCACAGAGATCCATCTGAGTTTATCTCCTGAGTTCTGAAATTAAAGGTATGCACCACCACAGCAGGCCAGGAGGAAGGTATCTGGAAATGGTTGCTATAAACAGTACAGTATCACATATTTCTCTCAGAATTTGTTTAAGATAGAGTATGTGAACTTCAGAATTTAATAAAAGAATATGAAAATTATTCTCCCTCTCATTTCTTTCCCTGTACTTTATTTAGATCTTTAACATCTTAGATGATTGATAGTTTCTAAAAGGACATCTGCCTATGGTTTTGTGTTTGACCTAATTCCCCCCCTCCTCTTTCTCTCTCTATCTCTCTGTATTTGCATGTGAAAGAGTCTATGTCTTTGAGTACATTGTACTTATCTGTGCATGTGCACACATGTATAGAGGTGCACATACATGTTGAGGGAGATATGCATGCAGAGACTAGAAGTCGGTGTCAGATGTCTTCTTTTGTCTTGCTCCACCTAACTTTTTCTGACAGCATCTCTCACTAACCCTGGAGTTCACTAATTAGGCAAGACCAGATGTCTGGGGGAACTCCAGGCATCTTTGTGTCTCTACCAGACCTAGCTTTGTACGTGAGTTCTGGCGATAAGCACCCATGGAGCTCAGGTCCCCAGGCTTGCAAGGCCTTCTCCTTACCAACTAAGCTGTTTTGCCAGCCTCCCATGTGCCAGTGTTGAGTGGACTCCACACTTTGACTATTCCACAATGAAATGTGTTAATGAAGGGAGAACCCGCTTCTCCACAGGTCTGAATGAGACCCAGGCTTGATCCGACTTAACCAAGCTGTCTGCCTGATACTGTGTGTCTTTCTTTGTGAATAACTTGAGTAATAACTGTGGAGTGTTAACTTCTTTGCATCCTGGCAAGGGCGAGAGTGGCCAAAGTTCACTGTGTACTTTGGGTTTCCTAATTGTTCATTTCTTTGTTCTGTGCTTATCTAAGGCTGGAGGCTAAGGTTCAGAATAAGTGGAATTGTGTCCAGCTGCTTATTTAGGATAATATCATTTCTTTCCCCACATTTAAGTGCATGCTTCCAAAGCAGTAGGAATTGCTATTTTTGCAGAAGTGAAGAGAAACAGATCTTTCTTGTAACTTCTGCATTTGTGAGGAGTAGCCAGTGATCTTTACTGTCCTCCCTTTATTTGGGGGCCACCTATCTTATTCTTTCCAGTTTGTCATCTGTGCTGTTGAAGAGAGTGCCAAACCTCACATCCAGATATCTTAGAACAATGACACTAACTTCCAGATTTTAGTGTGCTTTTGAGAGCTCAAAGGGTTTGTAATCACCCACACAGACAGAACCCTCAGGGGAACTGGAGATACTCCGGTGCTGACTTACCAATTCTTCCCTTCCGCTGGCCATTCAGACTCTTGCAGTTTCTGGCTAGTTTTGCATAAATGAGACTGACGAAGGCTTTGTATTTTTGAAGTAAAAAGCAGGCTTAATATAGATTTGGTAGGCACTAGGATTTTTTTTTTTTCCGGCAAAGATTTTTTGCTCAACGAATCTACAAGATTGAAAATGCATTCTTGTTTACTTGTGATCCCTTTACGGGAGTTCTGTCTCCAGAGTTTCGCACTATTCCTCCCCTAAACTAATAAATTTTTTTCTGGAGTTTTCCAAATCTGTGCATTCTTTTTTCCTTCACATTCACTCACCTGTGGTATTCTATCAGCACATCGGCATGATTATCAGTAATTCTGCTCATGTCTCCAAATTACTCTCTTTTTCCTCGAATTGCTGATGTTTCCTCCTCTGCAGACACCTTCTGTGGCCACCCCTTCACCTGGCATGGGTGTATGTCACCCCCTGAAGAGCAGCCGCTGCTCCCTGCCCTCTTCCTTCCCCCTCCCCCACAGGACGCTTCCGCAGCTGGGGCTGCCACGTTTACTCTGTGTCTTCCTGTTCACCCCTCTCCATGTCAGCCCTTGTCACTCAGGGGTAACAGTTCAATGATCTTTCCCCTTCTCTGTCCACTGAGTTCATTTGCAATTTACAATCCAAACAGTCTCTGGCTGTCAGCTTGCCTGACTGTGACCTCTAATATTTACTCTGCTGTTCCTTTGTCCAAATCTTTCCTGTCACCTTTTATCTCTGGGATTGTCAACACTCATCCCAGATTGTTTCTTTCCCTTTTCTTCTCTGTTCTTCTTGGGTATTCCCCCCTCCCCACTTTTAAATTCTGAGTAATTGCACACTTGACAAATGCTGCAAGCATAGCAAAGGGGATGTGGAGTGCTTCTGGGTACACATCACCCAATTTCCCCAAAGGCCGTATGTTACACAATTCCAGCTGTGCATGAACATCAGGGAGCTGACATTGGTACAAAGCCTGTGTGCATTTCTATGCTTAGTTATTACATGTGTAGACAATTAAATGTACAGAACTACACTACCATCATAGAGATCTCCCGATCATATCTATGATGGTTCAGATAAGCGTCTCTAAGATTTGTGTTGAAAGCTTGGTTGCTAGACTGTGATGCTACTAGGAGGTAGATAGAACCTTCAAGAGATGGGACTAGTAGCAGGAAGTGAGGTCACAGGGATACCAAGAACTCAGCTCCTCCCCCTTCTCTTCCTGGTCATCATGAGGAGAGCTGGTTTGACACATGAATACTTCCTGTTCACAATATCTGCCTCTGTCTCTCCTCAGGCCCAAAGACCACAAGGCTAGCTGACCATCATTAGCATCTCTGAATTCATAAGCCAAAAACTACTTTTCTTCCTTGTAAGCTGATCATTCCAGGCATTTTGTCACAACTATAGAAAACTAGCTAACACGTTATTATTTTATACCCAGTTCCTAGCCATCATTCCACACCCAAAGCAACTATAATTTTGTGCTCTAGTCTATGAGTTTGTCAGTTTGAGACTGCTACAGACATGGTATTATATGGGATAAAAATCTACTAAGAATTTCCCCATCCAGCATATCACAAAGTCTGTCCAAGTCTTTGGGTCTATCAGCCGTTCACTCCTTTCTATGGCCAAGCACAGCAGAATCTATGGTATCGAATCACTGTATTTGACCAGTTTTAAGACATTTCAGTTGTCTCTAGTATGGAGCTTACAAATGCTTTTTGCTCTTCCTTAATAATGTTCCTGTTGATTGCTTCTCTCTAGCAAGTATCTGTGGGAAAAGTAAATCACAGGGCAGAAGGAGCCTCGCTGGTTAGTTCTACTTAATCAAGTCCTCACTGGTTAGTTCTACTCAATCAAGTCCTGGGTAAACCCCGGGGTGATTGACAGTGCAGAACTTTGCAGAAACAGCCTTGTCGTTTCAGGGTCTAAGTGCAGACTTGGTTTCAATTCCTACCTGTCAGTCAAATGCCTGCCCTGGAGTCAGAGGGGTGTGGGCTGGCCAGGGGAGGGGTCAGTGTCCTGGCTGTCTCCTCCCCGGAGGTGTTCCAGTGTGAATCTAGACAGCAAACAAAAAGCAGGCTTAGTTATTTTAAGTTGGAACATTAATAGAGAGTGACTACATTGCCACGGGAGACTGGGTAGGGGTCCAGGGAAGCCTTTAAGTTATTTCTGGCAAAATGTTTTTAAACCAGTAGCTTTTAAAATTCAGTGCTCCAGGGAAAAAGCTCATGCCTCCCTCCTCCCAAAGCTTGACTGTTAGAAGGGAATGTGGGGTCACTGAGCGGGCTTTCCAAACAGAAACACCACAAATTAATTTTCTAATGAGTTTATGGGGGTTTTTGAGGACGGCATATGTTTGGGAAGAACCCCTTGTGCCTGATGGGGACTCTGGCTTTGTCTTGGTCCTGGATAAGGAATGTTCAGGCTCATGTGATGTTTCTCTCACACACTGATGAAGACTGTTATAGGTTTCCTTCTGGTAGTAACTTGGATTCTTTTTATGTTCGAATAGTTCACATATTTGCACAAAGCCCAAGTTCAGGTAATTATGTGGCAAAGTGATTGTACTAAGGTATAAATATTTAAACTTTACAAGGGATTTTATATACAGTTTTTGGGGGTGAAAGGGAATTTAATACATTTGAAATAAAATTTTGGATAAGCACATCAAAACTCTCTCCTTCTCTCTCTCTCTGTCTCTCTCTCTCTCCCTGTCTGGCCAGTAAGTGCAGGAATCTCCTGTCTCTGCTTCTCTTCCTGCCCCCAGTGCTAGGCTTACGGATGTGTGCCGTGTCCAGCTTTTACATGGGTGCTAAGGATCTGAAGTCAGGATCTCACGCTTTACCAGCTGAGCCGCCTCCACGGCCACCAAGGTCCTCTTAAAGTCCGTAAGGATTGAGGATTGTGACAGCTAATAATTAGAACTTTCCAGGACTTCTTTCTCTTTGTTGGGGGCATTTGATTTTGATTAGTATCTTTGCAAAAGTGAGATCCGTTCAAGTGATCTCACCCTCTCTCCTCCTCATTCCAAATCTGAATGTTCCCTTCTGGTCACATCCTGGGTGAAAAAGAGAATAAATGGTGCTATCCATACTTTATTGAGGGAGCTCTGGTTTCTCCCAGGTGGGCAGAGGAAGGTGAGCTGCGCATGGACCTGTGATGCTCTGCTAGCTATGGACTGAGTCATTGGAGTGCGCCACAGTCACGGTGAGTTTGGCAGTTCCTATCTAGGCTGGCATCCTCAGACTTGTGTGCTTTAAGTATCTGTCTTTAACATATGCCAACATGCCGGGGACAAGCCTCAGCTTGGAGACGGGTTCTGGGAGTAGTGAAAAGTGACTCAAAGTCTAATTTGTGGGTTACAAGCCCATGACAACCTATGTTCTGCTTGAGGCAGCTCTCTCTTGAAAGTCCAAAAACTCTCTGGATAGCTCATCTCTTGCAGACCAAAAGCCCAGTCTTTTATATAATGATTCAGTCATTACTCCAGGTTCCCTTTTGATTATTTCATCAATCAGAATCCCATGACCCCAGTCCTTCAATTCTTAGAAGGAAAGAACAAGCATATTTTTAAAAATATTGCAAATTAATTTAGAAATCTGCCAGCCTTTATATTTATATTTATATTTATATTTATATTTATATTTATATTTATATTTATAGAGAGTGAGCTAGTTGGGTGGGATCCCATCTCGAGATTACCATTTCCACCATGACTGGGCCCAACCTAGCTCTGTCCTTTGACCTTTAATCTGCCTGCCTTTGTATCTTCCTAACAAGCTGGCTCATAGTGCAGCTACCTGTGTTCTTTTAGGTCCATGAAGCCCCTCATACAATCCATTCCATTTTGTATAGTTGAGAAATTATATACTTTTGAACTCATGTTTTCAGAGTTCTTTCCCACAGCCTTAAGGGCTGTCCTGAAAGTCTCAGTGTTTACCATTTTGGTGAGACATTAGACACACCTTCACCTCCTGGACTCATGCTGTCTCTGATTATCATGGAGTCATTAACCTTGGCAGAGAGGATGTTTCTCAAATGAGGAACATGAAAATATGTACACTATTATACAAACAAGCCTTATGCCCACAGCAACCATCAACACTCGTGGATGTCCATGCCCTGCTGGCTCTGTGGCAGAGGTGGGAACCATGTCATGCTATCCCTTACATGGCCAAGCCAGACTCAAGACCAACATCCCAAGGTCTCTTTGGGCATCTCTTGAGGATTCTATAAGAGCCACATATCAAACTGGAATGAATTAACTGCAAGTGGGAGAGAACAAAACTTAGGGTAGTCTCCTGATGTGGCAGTATTATGATGTAAAGAGCCACACACACATTCATTCTCAATGCTGTCCATCCCTCTCACCATTCCTCTTTCTTTTCCTACCCCTCCCTCCTTCTCTCCTTTTTTCTTCCTCCTTTGATGGCTCCAGTAGTGAGCGAGGCTACTAAGGGAGACAGAGAGGGAAACCCAGTGGTCTCTTTTTCAAGAAACTGAATGGTCATAATCCCCAGCATTCTTCCTAACAGTGTGAATGTGCTGATACCCACACTCTAGGAACCAGCTTCCTTCATTCATGTTTGTAGAGAGAATCTCTTATAAGCATCACCTGTCAATAAAAAAGCCAATGGGCAATGATCTCAGGCAGGAAATAGGAGGTGGGACTCTGTCAGGAAGAGAGGATTCTGGGAAATGGTGAGAAAATAAAAGGAGATGCAGAAAGAGTTTTGAGGGAAAAGCTGAGGAAGACATAGTAAAGAAATGGGCCATGCTGAAGGAGAGATACCTAAACCATGTAGAAGGCATAGAATAGTTTGAATAGGTTAAATAAGTTACAAGTTAGTTGGGAATGAGCCAAAGCTTATGGCCTAGGCATTTATTAATAAATAATTAATGCCAAAGTCATTTTTGTTGGGAACTAAGTGGCCAGCAGGAAAAGTGGATTTATTATTCTTTACACATCTTCCTGAACTTCTGCAATGAGAGTTCTGATGCCAACAGTAATGAAGCACCATGAAGCAACTTCATCCTGATCAAATTGTGCTGTGCTGACCCCAGCAGTCCTGGCGTTGTTGCTGCTGCTTTCTATCTGTGTCCTTAAACAGTACACACTGGCTGGCTGATACTCTGCTAATGTGTCCAACAAGGTAGCTTGCTCACTGCTGCTGTAGATCGCTGTTACAGCTCCCAGGCACTGAGCTTCGGAATTCTTAATCATCCAAGAGTCTGCAGAGATAAAGCGTCTAACATGACCAAAGTATTGGTCTAGGCTCTTTAATGCATGTGGGTCTCATTTCTCAGCCAGAGAGGACAGATTAAGGACAGAAATGTCACCAGAGGAGGTCTTGGGTACTACAGTTCTGTATGTTGTAGGGTGTGTGCACTGGCAACTGATAGAAAATGTGAGAGCCGCCTAATCAATAAGGATTCTAACTCAGAAGAGGTTGACTGAAGCTCTGAGCACTTGGGGTATCCCTATGGCTGCACAGAGAGGAGAGAAAAAGGGAGAGAGAGAGACAGAGAGAGAGAGAGAGAGAGAGACAGAGACAGAGACAGAGACAGAGAGACAGAGAGACAGAGAGACAGAGAGACAGAGAGAGACAGACAGAGGAGAGAGAGAGAGACAGAGACAAGATGAGAGACAGAAAAAGATTGGTTGCCAGTTCTTTTTCCAGAAAAGCAAGCACCTCATTTTTCCAGAATTCCGTCACCCCTTCCATCTCATGGGCCTGATGGAATGTTACTGCTGGGCTCATACATACTCTGTGACTTCAGGCAGTTCAAAATCAAGATATGCGAGATGGCATTTATTAGGTCTTTTCTTTCCCACCTCTTCAGACACGCTCTTCCTACTGGATTTGTAAGGCTTTTTGTTTGTTTCTTTTCCAGTGATGTCTCAACATATCCAAGGCCCCCATCACTTCCACCCCCGCTCAGTAATCTCTTGTACATTTTTGCTTAGAACGTGTTCTACTGCTATAACTAAATACTATAGGTTGAGTGATTTATTATAAAGAAAGAAGTTTTTTTTTTTTTTTCATAATTCTGAAAGCTGAAAAGTCTAAGGGTGTGTGTGGTACTGGTGTCTCTCAGGTTCTGGTGAAATTTTCTTTGGTTGGATTGTGGTGTGGAAGGAGGTATTGCATGGTAAGATGGACATGAGAGGAATAAAGCCAAACTCTTTTTAATTTTTTACATTTATTTATTTATTTATTTGGCAAATATCTGTGTGTCCAGGGCACACACACACACACTAAGGCATGCATGTGGAAGTCAGAGAACAGATTGTGGGCGTCAGTCTGCTCCTTTTATAGTGTAGATCCTGGCCATTGAATTCAGGTGTTAGGCTTGGATTCAACATAAAATGCTTTACCCACTGGACCATCCTACCCCTTCCCCTCCCTCATTCGTGTTTACTCTTGGGAATAATCATCTATTCCCAGGAGAACTCACCTAGCTTTTTGACAATGACATTAGTTCTGCCTAGACTCCCCAATCTCTTGTAATAGCGATACACAGGAGACTAAGCCTCAGTGTTCCTGGGGTCAAGCTACATTCAAATTACTGTTCTCTCTGTGCCGAGGTTTTCCCCACAAAGGGATGAAGCAGAACCGGCAGAAATGAACATTGAAATCAACATACTTGGAAATAACTTTGAAGCATATTTCAAGCTTCCTGACTATTTTTTACATATTTTATTTCATTTGGGTCAACCACAGCACTTTGGGTCACGTGACACAAAGAAGTCAGGTCCTTGTGCTTCCCCCCACTCCCCGCCAGTGGCAGACATTTGTGTGTGAGGGCAGCAGCCACACAAAGCTCTGCTGAGGACTGACCACTCGAAGACTCTCATCTCAAGGTCTGGCAAGGCCACTCTGAGTGATGACTGTGAGAGTTGGGAGGACTCAGAATTTTTGGCAGTTTAGACAGGCTCATCTGGTTGCATCATGAATATCGTCCAATGTTCTGCACATCTGGGGTTTAAAGCCATGTGGATTTAATCAATTTACAACATGCTCTTTTTTTTTCTTCTTTTTCTTCTTCTAAGCCAGCCTATCACACAGGGTTGACGGGGGGGGGGGGGGGGGGGGGGGGGGGAGAAAAAGATGATGAATTTTAGTTCTGGCCTCATGTCCTTCATAGATCAAACACTTAGCCATTAGGATATGGTTTTCTAATGGTTCCTTTCTATACTGGTTTCTCAGGACCTACATGACAAATGACCATAGTGTGACTTCAGCAGGAATGCATTATCTCACACTTCTTAAGGTTACCAGTCTAGAATCAAGGTGTCAGCATAGATCCTTTTCCTCTGAAGATTTAGAGGACGATCCTTCTGGTCTCTGCCAGTTGCTGCTGGCTCCAGGCATCCCATCACTTATAACTGCTTATTCCAGTCCTTGCTTTATCTCCACATAACCTTCCCCATGTGTCTCCACGTTGATTCTTCAATGGCTCTTATACAGTATTGGCTGTTGGATATATAGGGACGTCCCTGAATAATCCTGAATAAAGGACCCTAAGAATGCATCATCCAGAGATCTTATACTTAATTACAATTTCAAAGGCACACACCCCATCTCTCCCCACTAACTGATAACACAGTCTTAGGCTCTTGGATCTGGACGTAACATTTTGGGGAAACCCCACTAGGCTCACCTGGTTGCTTCTTGGGTGATACATTTTCATATATTTGACATGAATAAAACTGGTTTTTGATGACTTCTTGGTTTCCAAACCTAAGGATTGGCATGATCGTTGAAACTAATTGTTGGCAGAAGAATGCATTGCAGACACACACACACACACACACACACACACACACACACACACAATGCCAGGCTGCATTCTATAGTCATTTTATGTCTTTGTTTTGTTTATTGCCTGATGACCTCTGCATTACATACAGAGACACTGAAACACATCCAGCACCCAGACACCCATAGATACAGAGACAGAGACAGACAGAAACACACACACCCTGAAAAGGAGAGAGAGGGGACGAGGAAGGGGGGAGAGACCGAGTACCTACCAAGTTCATTAGGTTTTTGTCTTCTAAAATGACTCCCCAATTCACTCTTTTATCTTGCTGCAATTCCTGATTTCTAAGGTAAAGGGTCACTTCTCACCTCTATTACAATCATTTCCAGTGCTTTCTGCTTGGCCCCCTTTGATCATGTTGCTGTCTTTTGAGCATCACGAATTCCAATCTAGCGTTCCTTACTCCTCTAAGGCTATCAATCTTTCTCTACTTTGGGAAAAAAGCTTCCCAGACTCCTCTCCACCCTCTGACTTCTGGCTAGGTTTGGCCAATGAGGAGAACTGGTGAGCCGGCAGGGAGATGGAAGTCAGAGGGGAGAGCGGGCATTTATCCCTCGATTCCTTCCCGGAGCTCACTGTAGTCTGACGGCATCTTGTGAGAGAGTCCGATATCTCCCATGAGATGTCCTCCACAGCCCACTCTCTTCCATGCTTCACTGGCTGTCTTCGCTCTTACCAGTCAGAGGATGGCCAAGGGAGCCACCTGGCCATTTCCCTCACACCACCCACACCTTTGAACATATAGCCCTTATAAAAAGCTCTTCCTAAAGTGCAGATTTCAGAATGCCATATGTTTCGTGCAAGGACCATGACTAACATATCCATGCTTAAAGTGTGTCACAGGCTCCATCTTGCCCAGAGGACAAATGTAGCATCCCAAGCTCAGACATAAGACCCCAGCCTTGCTCCCGGCCCCATAGTTTCCTGGTAGACATACATAGTGCGCTCAGACCTGCTGATGGGTCTCTCTCTTTCTCTCTCTCTCTCTCTCTCTCTCTCTCTCTCTCTCTCTCTGTCTCTCTCTCTGTCTCTGTCTCTGTCTCTCTATGTCTCTCTCTCTCTCTTACTGAACCTGCTGTAATCCTTTTCTTGGAGGTTTTGTAGACACTGCTTCCCACTAATCTGTGCATTGTATTCCTCACTCATTACGACTCTTCCCAAACATTTCCTATTGCTTGTGTTCTTGCTGGCTCGAACCAGCAGATCTGGCTGTACCTTCCACACTCCCATATCACACTATCCATAGATTGTGCCAATGTTTATCATTGCTATAATTCTTTTGTTTCTCTGCCTACTGAAAAAAACCCTAAAATTCTTTTGTTTCTCTGCCTACTTTTCAACTAATCCCTCAGCCTCTGACTGCGTGGACTGGGTTCAATTTTTTTCCCTCAGCCTCTGGCTGCGTGGACTGGGTTCAATTTTTCCCTCAGCCTCTGACTGCATGGACTGAGTTCAATTTTTCTTTTATTGCCCAGTGCCTGCTGTTGTTCCCTGTAGGCCTAATAAATATTTTTGAATGATTATATTTTTTTTTATTTGTGGATTAAATTGCTTCTTTCTCCATTCATACAAACAAGATTATTGTGATAAAATACCACCCTCATCTATTTAACTGTGCACATCCTTCTACTTTAAGGAATATTATTTTGTTTTATACTCAGAATATCACTGAGGAATGGGAATTGGGGGGCTCATCCCTCTCCATCACACAGATGATCAGTGGCAGATCTATGCCAGGGATCCAGAACTCTGGATTCTGACCTGCCCTTCTTTCATGAGGCTATTCTTGCCTCCTTGGGATGCCCCTGAAAACCACCAACAAAACCCAGGGGCAGGCTTAATGAGCACCATTCCAAGGACCACTTCAGATGGAAGGCAAGGCAAGCTGTCAGGGAGATCACTTCCTGTGATTACAAACACATGTCAGGAAGGCTGCTTAGAGTGTTGGTTGTCAGAGCGGAACTGGTCACATTACCGGAATCCAACTTCCTGTTGCCTGAGAATTATGTCTGATACAGGCTCCAGGGATGAGTGGAAGAACAGAACACGTGGATCAAAATTAGGATGTGGACATCAAAAAGGAGCATGCCGCAACCCCAGGGAAGGGATGGAGACCAGAGGAGGGAGGAATAAATCTTTGTTTGTAATTCAAACCATGTCCCATGAGAAAGTAATTTACAGGCAATGTCACAAATAAAGATAAATCTGAGAGCATTTGGGACAATTTCTGCTATGTGTATAGAGGCTTAAACGTCCTTCTTGCTTCCTGCCTGCAGGCAGGGGGCAGTCTGTTGAACGTACCTGCTGGCAGCACGGCTAGTTGGTAAGCAGAACTTGAAGAGATACCATCAGAGAACCGCAGAGGGACTTTAAAGGTTGTCTCATACTAGGCTTAGATATTTGATCTTTTCCAACTGGAGGTAAAAAAAAAAAAAAAAAAAAGTAAAAAAACCCCAAAACAACAACAACAACAACAACAAAAAACACGCTGACTATGCCGGATGATAAGGACAGACTGTTTCAGATGGTGTGACCAGGCCATTGCGGGATCATAGGAATACTGTGGGGGACAGAGGGATCCTTGGGTGACGTCATGGGCTCTGTGTAACCTTAGAAGCTGTCTCCAGTAACAGGAACATCCAAGTCATTTGACTTTCCCCCTCCTTCTCCTCTACAAACAAAGAGATGTGTGAGCCAAAACTAAGGAAAAGCAAGAAACTAGGATCAGGCCAGCCAGATGGCTCATGGGCTAAAAGTGCTTGCTTCCAAGCCTGATAACCTGAGATTAATCCCTGGGTCCCAAATGGTGGAAGAGAACTGATTCCTACAAATTGTCCTCTGACCTGTACATATGTTCATGGTACGTGTCTACCCCTCCTCCAAAAATAAGTATAATTTTGAAAATTAAAAATGCTACATACAGAGTTTTATCCATAAGCCTTCCACATCAGTGTTTTTAAACAAAAACGGCTGAAGAAGTGTAAAAGTTGTCAAAATCAAGCTGGAGTTGCTTATGGAAACCTTAACAAGAAAAACCAAGCTGGATGGTGGAGGTTTGTGTGTCACCCAGTGATCAGAGAGTTAAGGAAGCTTTCAGTTCAAGCTGAACTGATGCAAGCATACCTTGAAAGGTGGAGGCAGGAGGATTAGAGGTACACAGTGAGTCAGAGGCCAGACTTTTGTCACAATCAATCAAAACGGGGGAAAAGAGTCTGGGAGTTTGTGAATCAAAAGATCTTACGCATGAATATGTGATAGTAACTGTCGAAAAGGACTCCAGGACCCTAGCTTATCGCAGAGGCTATCACAACATTATACAAATAAATATCCCTGCAAGGACATCTGCCCAGACC
>NW_022196913.1:48947441-48957441 GCF_008632895.1 Mastomys coucha | reverse complement strand
TGGCTTAGATCCAGTAAGGCAGGAAGCAGAGAAGGCAACACTATGTTTGACAGTAAAAATGAACTATCGTACTTTTCCATACCTCCTCCAATTCACATCTTCCCCAGTGAGCATGCACACCAGACTATCCTACCTACCCACGCCCTTCCTCACCCCCAGTGAGCATGTGTCCCAGGCAATTATACTTACCCATGCCCCATCCACCTTCATCCCCAGTGAGCATGCACAGCAGGCATCAAGTTTTTAAAAACTCTTGGTCCAGCCCTAGCTTTTATGATACATTGTGTTTTAGAGAGAAAAGATGACACTAATCTACTTCCTTTCATGAATGCAGTTTAGTTGGCATGCCAACAGTGGTGTCAACTCTACTGCCATTTTCTGCAACACCAAAGGAGAGTTTTCTAAGGTTTTTTTTTTTTTTAATCAACGCAATCCAACCCAAGTGTAGTTTCAGCCCCTTCCTTCCTCTCATGATAAGCCAGAAGTATTGGTTGCCAGAAATGGAAGACAGCTTTCTCATCAGCCAGACGATGGTGGTATTCAAAGTGCCACCCATTTGCCGCGTGTTAAAGATAAGCATTGAAAACAGACAGGCTCACTCCGCTGAAGCCACGGGCTCTAGGAAGTCAGAGACACTTGGAGGTATTGAAGAGTTGTGGAGATGGTGCTGCTGGCAGGGTGAACAGTGTTTTCTCACAGGTTTTGAGGAGGGACCCCTGGTTTGCCCTGAGAGTAGACATGGCTACTCACCAACTGGAAGGAGGAAGAGTCGAAAGCTACCCACCTCCCCAAGAGGCTTCCTTGGTGTTCTAGAATCAATCCCAGTGCCCTATGACTCTTGGGCTTCTCTGGCATCTGACCCAAAGTTTCCTAGCATTTCAATTACTCTTTCTGACTCTGTTGAATGAGGTCTCCAAGGCTTCTGCTGTTGTTGGTTACATCTGTGTACATGAGCGCACATACATGCCTGATAAAAGCCAGTGGATAAACTGTTGTTCTATTTGTACCATCCATTTTTTTTTTTTTTTTGAGTCAGTCTCTCACTGGTCTGGAACCTGCCAAGCAAGACAGATTGACCATCAAGTCCCTGGTGATCTGCCTATCCCCCCTTAGCCAGATCTGGAATTACAAGTGTGTTGGCACATCTGACTTTTTAAAACCTGTGAATTCTGGGATTTGAACTTAGGTCCTTGTGCTTACAAGCTGAACACTCCCCCGACTGAGGCCTTTCCTCAGGCCTCTGTGAATTCTTGACGGAAGGCAGAAGTGTCTCGGTGGTCCAGGCCTTCATGAGGAACTGTGAGCTTCCACGGTGCCTACCATGATTCTGTCCGTTTCCTCCTTGTGCGAGGTGTTGAGGGCGCGTCCTTTGGCATTCCGTGCGGCTGGGCTACCCACTGCTTTCTCTCGGAAGCTTTGTGCTCACACGATGAATTTCTGATCATTTTTTAAAAATAATTCTGCTTTTGAAACTACAAGAGGGATTTTTGAACAATAGACAGAGATTTTTGGACAATAGACATTTTAAGAAATAAGCTATGTAGGCTTCAGGAGTTGGAAGCTTAATGTAGGAGCCCAATCTCCCCCAAACTAAACTAAACCAAACCAAACCAAACCAAACCAAAGCAAGCCAAAGCAAGCCAAAACTAAACAAAACACCTTTAAAAAATTTAGATTGACATTTAGAATTTTATTTGTTTTGATTTTTTTTTGTTTGTTTTGTTTTTTGAGACAGGGTTTCTCTGTATAGCCCTGGCTGTCCTGGAGCTCACTCTGTAGACCAGGCTGGCCTCGAACTCAGAAATCCGCCTGCCTCTGCCTCCCAAGTGCTAGGATTAAAGGCATGCGCTACCACCACCCCGCTCGACATTTAGAATTTTAATTACCAGGTTTCTGGAAACTCTGATTACATTATGCCACCAGAGATTCTTGGCAATTCAATATTTAGAGCCCCTCCTCTATCTGATTGCTAAGGCCTTGGAAGTGAAGGTGACCTCGGGATTGTCTACAGTTGAGAGGCCAAAGTCTACCTTACCTGATTCTTTTTTTATCCTGCCACCTCAGGTTCAGTTGAAATAAGCACATTTCCATGCATGGGCAATGCTCCATTTAGTCCCGCCTCCTCCTTAAGATCATCAGTTTGTCTCAAAGGTGGGTGTTCTTTTTTGGCATTGAGGAGTTCCAGGTGACAGAGACAAGCAGTTGAAAAGGAGATTGGGCGGAGAGGTGGGACTCACCTTCACCCTTTTCTTCCCTGTTTGAGTCACCTCCATCTTATTCCGCCCACGGCTGCTCTATCTCCAAGTTTTGAGTTGAGGGAGCGGTTAACAACAGGCCACACTCTTCTTTAAATGAAAGGCCAGATAGAAGGTACCTATTACAAGCCCGTGAGCCCAGAGACAAAAGCCTGGCTGCTGGTACTCTCCTCTCCCACTAACTTGAGTCTTAATGGTAGGTTTAATTTCCTTTTGCTATTTGAAAGAATGGGGAAAAAAAAGAAAAAAAGAAAAAAACCCCAAAGCAGGCAGAACAAGGGTGTGAGGCACAGTGGCTATGGCGGGAGGCGACAGCTGTTGTATTCATGGTTAATCAGGTGTGTCTCTTTTTGTGTCGCATCTGTCTGTTACTGTTGCTGGGCCACATGTGAAAGAGGACAGAGGGGAAGGTTCATTCATGTTCAAAGCCACTAACACTGACCTCTGCTTCATTCTCCTCAGGGTGGGAAAGCTTGTCTATTTAACTTTCCCTATTATAGGAAGCTGTAATTTGACTCTATTACCCCACCCTTACCATTTTGGCCTGACAAACACAGGCTGGGTGCAGAAGGCCCATAAATCTGCTAGGAATGGGAGGCCTCCTCCTTAGCATGCTTTGCTTTGGGGATTCCCCGTCGCTTATCAAAGAAAAGAACACTAGAAAGAGAATTTAGGGAGTACTCTGGCCCTGCCCCCCATGTCACCAGGAAGTCCGAATAACCTTTCCTGGCTAAGTCAGGCTGGGTGGCTTCCCTGTATCACGGGCACGCCTAGAGCATGTTCGTCTCCAGACTTGTATGTCTCACGAGTCCCACACACTCGTGGTGCTTGCATCAGAACTTAGTCATCTCCCTGGCTCCAGATCCTGCCCCAGGATACTTCCATCCCCCGCCTCCCTCATGGTGACTTCCGGCCTTCGTGCTCTGGTTACTGCTGCCCAAGCCTGCCAGACATGACTCTTCTTGGCTCATGTGGAAACAGCTGACACAAATACCACCCCTTCTCCCCAATTCCAGGATATCAGACTGCATTACAACTTAAAGTCTGAGTTCTAATGTCTCAAAGCGACTCACTCCAACCTGGTCTCCATCTTGTTTCTTTGGGGGTGCTGTCTTCTGGCCTTTGTGCTTTGGGGTCAGCATTTGGGAATCTTCTGGTAATTGGCCATTATCAGAGTTTTCAAGACTAGTATTGCTGTTACTAGAAGTCCACAAAAACTTGCCAACTACAGAAAGCCCCTGGCTCACAATGAATACTAACCTTTGCCCTGTGATGATTAGAGTTAATTGTCAAGGTTAACAGGATGTAGAGTCATTTGAGAGATGGGCATCTGTGTATGTCTTTGTAGAATTGCCTTGATTGCAATGAGGTAGGAAAACACCCACTGTGGGTGTACCATTCCTTACGCAGAGGGTCTTACACTTTATAAGATGGTGAAAGCAAGCTAAACATCAGTGTTGGTTCATCCCTTTCTGTTCCTAATTGTGGATGTGGTATTTCTCAAGCTGCCATCTCTTTGGCTTCTCTGCCTAGATAGATTGAACTTTGAACTCCAAACTAAAATAAGCCCTTCCATCAGGGTATTTTATCACAGCATCGGGAAAAGAAGCTAAGATGCATACAGTTATGCCAGCCATTCTTATGTTGGGCTTTGAGGGTGTCATGTGTAGGTGCATGTATACACATAAGTAGGCATGTCTTATAAAGATGAAAATGGGCACTACTTTATGGCATGGGCAGGTCACCAGCACTGGCTGAGTTACCTGTCTGCTGGTCTGTGCTGAGAGCCATGGCTGCACAACCTATCAGCCTTTGTTTTCCTGATGCAAAAGAACATTGTGAAACTGTCCCACTGTCTTAGGCTCTTCACTCCTCCTTCTGTATCCTCAGGCTTCCAAATCATAATAGCATCAATAGGCAAAAGTCATGCCCTGCACACTGTCCAATGGTCTGTCTGGCCCGGAGAGGCCTTTCAATATGATCTTTTGAGGATGGCTGTATGAATCAAGTCAGTGATAACAAAACAGGGCTGAATCTGGAGTCTAACTGTGTCCAGCTTAAGGAGTCCTCCCTCCTTCCTTTCTTCCATTTTCCCTCCCTGCCTCCCTTCTTCCCTCTCTCTCTCCCTTTTCTCTCCCTCTCTCCTTCCCTCCCTCTCTCCCTTCCTTTCTCCCTCCCTTCTTCCCTCTTTCTCTCCCTCTCTCCCTTCCTCCTTTCTTCCATTTTCCCTCCCTGCCTCCCTTCTTCCCTCTCTCCCTTTTCTCTCCCTCTCTCCTTCCCTCCCTCTCTCCCTTCCTTTCTCCCTCCCTTCTTCCCTCTTTCTCTCCCTCTCTCCCTTCCTCCTTACTTCTCTCTCCTCCTCCTCCTTCCCCTCCTCTCTCTCTCTCTCTCTCTCTCTCTCTCTCTCTCTCTCTTTCTGGCAGGGTCTTCCTACATAAACCTGGTTGACTTTGAACTCACTATGTAGACCCAAGTGGCCTCAACTTGTAGCCATTCTCCTGTCTCTGCCTATAATTCCCCTTTGGATCAGAGATATGTACCATTGCTCTTGGCCCAGTGGATTATTTTTTACACATATGTAACCATCCCAAGGCTAAGAAACAGAACGTTAAGTACAGATGGGAGCTTTTAATATTTCTACTTCTGAGGGCTACAATTGTGCTACAGTCAAAATCTATTCTTGTGCAACACAAGATGATCAGGGTTAGGAAGGCTCCCGTTGGCTGCAAGGGGATTGCCATGGCAGGATCTGAGGGTGATGTGGCTCAGCCTTTCAGACTGGGTTTTGGGGACCAACAGGTGTCCCTGGGACGTAGAAAGTTCTGGCATCTCTTCCTCTTTATGAAGCTGTCACAAATTACACACGACATAAAAATAAATTCACTGTCTTCAGTCTGTAGTTCAGTGATGTTGACTACAAGTCACAAGTCAATCTTTAGAAACCATTTCATCTTACAAACCTGAAATGTGTTACCCACTAAATGCCCTGTTGCACGTCCCCAGCTCAATAACCACTCTTCTGTCTAGAATTTGAAGGCTGTGGTACCCATCTAAAGAGAATCATGTAGTTTTTGTCTTTGTAACTTTCTTGTCTCCTTTAGCTTTACAGCTTCAGTGTTGTACTGTAGCCTCTGTAAGAATGTATTATCTTTGGCTGGCTGTAGTAGTGGACATTTGTAATGCTATCACTTGGAATGCTGAGGCAGGAGAATTGCAAGCTCTAGGCTAGCCTGAATAGGCTCTTGGCTTTCACAATTACCCTGATAACTTTACTATTGGTCTTAGCTGTGATTTTAAAAGTGGAAGGGAAGCAGATGCCGAGTGGGAAAGTTAAGTTGTTTCCTTTTTTTAAGTTTTTGTGCTGGGAAGAGAAAATATGGATTGCAGCCTAGCCTGAGATATGGCCAACTCCCCAGAACCCTCCAAGAAAAAATAAAAAAAAACAAAAGGAAACAGCTACCACCACTACTAACAACAAAACAAAAGATAAAAGTCCTCTAAAATAACTCTCTCCTTCTTAAAAATCACGACTTATTAAGGCAGAATAGTAGTCTATGTTTCCATTGAGTCTATCCATCCATGCTCTGGTGGGCATGTGGACTATTTCTACCTCTTGACTGTTGTAAAGAGAGCTGCTGTGAACATGCATGTACAAGTATGTCTTCCGGTCCCTGCTTTCCACTCTTTTGGGTGCATGCTTAGAGGATTGCATGGTAACAGTGTTTACATACCTTTATTTATTTTCTCAGGAACTGTCCCAGTGTTTACCATGACAGCCACATCACTCCGAGCTCTATTTCACATGAATTTCCTTTTGCTCAGCCTTCCAGTAATATTAGGAGGGGCCTGAGGTCTGGACTGAATCTAGCAGCAATCATTAGGGGCTCATAGATATACACCCATGTTGGGGAGTTCAGAGCCATTTAGACAGGACAGAGTGAAGTGGAAGCAGTTCTTGTTGGATGCATTGAGATCCCTGTAAAAAAGGAGTCATATTTTATGAAGGTGGTGATTTTTTTCTCTTTAATTTCTGGGAAAATGGAGGGTGAGGGATTTATTGATTTTTTTTTTTTTTTTTTAGGTATTGGCAGGCCTCACACCTGTCCAGGGTATCACCTCAAGATCTCCTCTGTGGCCTCCAGTCTAAGTGTGGGAATATCAACAGAACAGATGGCGAAACTAAAAAACAATATTGAGAGGGATGGAGGGGGTGGCCATGATTAGATTAGAAGGCTGATAGTGAAATCAAGGAGGGGAAGATTATTTTTAAAAAAGAGACCTTGGAACTATTGGCTGTGGTATGGGCTTGGCCCTGGGCTCTAACACCAGAAGCACCTTGTGCCGTGAATATTCGGGGGTTTCTTGGCGTACTACTGTTAAGCATTTCTGCTTTGCTGCTAGGGCTTAGCTGGTGTTACTATCTATCTGAAGGATGTGGGCCACCAGGGTTAGGACCTCTCTCATGCTGTCAGTTTCACTGAAGGAATGCGTGCCCTGTTTCCAGATCAATTCTCTTAGGTTTTCTCTCTTTCTATTATAGAAAAAAAAAAAAGAAAGGTCGCTGAAATCACTCAGGTCCTCAGGCTGAGCATCAGGCACTCGTACCACTGGGCAGTCTTTGCCTGCTAGTATATGTGGATGAACCATTCACGTATTCATTCTGGCCTACTATGTGACCGTAGGTGTGCAAAGATGGATAAGATGCAGGTCTCACCCTGAATCTTACACCCTTACATCATATTTTAGTGAACAAACTGCAGAAAGGGGCTCTGGCTGCCTTAGTAGAGATGCGTCTAAAGCAGAGTAGAGTCCAGAGACAGCGCCCGGTATCTCTACTTGCCGTTTTTACACCAGTCAAAGCTAGGAAACAAACCTTTGGTCTAAGTTTGGGTATAGACCATAGCACCTTTTCTGTTATTACCATCATGGTAATCCATTGTAATCAGCTTTTCAGATATGCAAAGCACAGGCATTCTTTCCAGTTGCAATTGGAAGGATGATGTTGTTAGAGGAAACGATGCTGTTTCCCAGAGCTTCTGTTGTAATTGGAGCAGAACATTTTTGCATAAAACTAAAGATAGGTTGTCTGCTAATAATCATATTCAAGTGATGGCAAGCATTCAGGTGAGGAGAAATGTACTCTTTGTGTTACTTGGTAAGTGAGCTGAATATTTATTGTTGTTATTGTCATGACAACAATCTACGTGTTTCCGTTGTTATGCTGCTTTTTTATATTTCACAGAGAAGGAAACTGAAGTTCTGAGTCCTGGGAACTTCCTCCAGGTTGAACACTGGGAAGTAAGAGAGCTGGTGTCTTAGCTGCCTCTCCTGTGGCTGTGGCAAAATACTCTGAAGGAACCAAATGAAGACGTAAAAGTTTATCTGGCTCAAAGTTCTAGTGTCCAGTGCATCATGGCAGGGAGTCCTGAGAGCAGGAGTGTGAGGCTGTATTAAATCCACAGCCAGAATGCAGAGAACGGTAAGCATTGCGGGCCCTGCTCCCTTTTGCCTTTTAATGCAGTCTAGGACCCAAGCCCAGGGAATGGCACCGCCCACTTCCCACTTCAGTTAACAGAATGAAGAGACTGACAGCTCACAAGTATGCCCAAACTCTTGTCTCCTAGGTGACAATCCCTGTCAAGTTGATACTCAGTAGTCACTGATTGAAATTCAACTCTTGGTTTTCACAATTACCATGATAACTTTACTATTGGTCTTAGTTGTGATTTCAAAAGTGGAAGGTAAGTGGCCTGTTTACTGTCTTGGAGGCTCACATTGAGCATCTTGTGTTTGAGCATCTGTGTCAGTGATCATCTCTGTCTGCAGGCAGGTAAGGAATGATGGGAGGGAAGGCAGGGGTGAGCAATAGTGTGGAGGGTGGGCTGCAAGGAAGTGCCTACTATGGCAGAGGCTGTGAATATGGGGATAGGATTGCTTTCTACCCCAGAGGGCAAGGAGTGGGGAAGGTGAAGTTCTTAGATCCACACTTAGGGGGTGCATCTAGTCTTGAGCCTCCTGCTTGAAGCTTCAGGGTGCAGAGAGGAATGACTCAGGGGCCTAAGAAATAGACTTGTGTCTTCAGATAGAAACAAGTGCAAACAGGAAACACCACCGAATCCACTGCCAAGTCGCTAACACCTGGTGGGAAACATGACCGCCTTTCATTTGACCACCTGAGGGAATGGTCTCTGTGCTCCTCCAGAGCTGTCGCACGCGTGAACTCTCTCACCTCTTGCACCTTTGCTTCTTTGTTGCCTTCTAGGCCTTGGGGCTGAGTTAGAAGATAGCAGACAAAGGGAGTGAGTGCCTTCTCCCACCGAGACATAGGGTAGCTGAGAGGTACTATGAATCATGTATTCCTCATTCGTGCTGAATATGAATGTTTCCTCTTAAAAATAGCTATTTTTATTACACTTAGTGGTGCCTGTCCATGTGTCTGTAACTATGCACACGTGAGTGTAACTATGCACACGTGAGTGCAGGTGCCTGCTGGGTCCAGGGGAGAATGTCTGAGTGCGAGAACTGGAGTTTCAGGTGGTTGTGAGTTACCACACATAGGTGCTTGGCACCAAACTCCAGTCCTTTGCAGAAGTGGCACACTCTTATTCCCTGAGATATCCTACGGATAGCTTCTTACATCATTTGCTAAGTATTGTGTGGGAATAGTGTTGAGTACAAGATGGGGTCCATATGACACATCCAGAAACCATAAGTCAGCAAATAGCAACTTATGTGCTTATAGTGACCAAGGGCATCATGGGAGACAAAATACCTTCAACTGGCTGAAACTACACAGGGGGACTAGACCTTCAGAGTCCCCAGATTGACTGTGTGGGGTTTGTCTAGATCTCCAAAGGACAGGGAGGCCCAACTGTGTCTTGGTTAAAGGCAAGGTACAAAAATGCAACCACCATGCGACGTCAAAAAGTCAGGAGGCCAGAGGGCAGAAGGGCAGAAGGGCAGGCTTGGAGCCTCCTCTAGGGATCAGAAAACACGTGAGGTGCTGGAGAGCGCAGTCAGAGGCATTGGAAAGGGAGTGGCTTAGCCAGTCAGAAAGAGGCAGCCCTCTTTCGGCAAGGACTGATGAAAGAGGGGGAGGGGCAGGGGAGGGGAGGGAGCGAGTGCAGGAACAGGCAGTTTTGAGACAAATCCTCCAGGAGCCTGCTGGGAGATGCTCAAACACCCCAAAAGGACACGTGTGCGGATTCTGCCTTTCCTTCCCCTATTTAGTTCCCTGTTTTCTCTTCCTAGTTCCCTTGGGCCCCCTGTGAAAGGTAGAGCCTTTTTCGGGAAAGGTTTTGTTAAAAACCTACCCTTGGTGCAAGCCATGGAAATGAGGGAATGAACGGAGGAAGGCCCGCCCTCCCGCCCGCCCGCCCGCAGCAGCGTGGATTTTTGAGATTGCGTTGGTGTTGGTCACCTGCTTCCTTTTGCCTGTAATAGGAGTCATGCGGCTTAAAAACCCAGACTGCTGATTTGAAAATTTACCTCACGCCGTGATTGATAATAGAAGCTTTCAGGAATGAATAAAAAGGGGAGAAAGTGGGGGAGGGGCTCATGATCAAGTGCTGGGGTTGTGCGGAAGGGTGAATCCTTGAAAATTGGGACGCAGAAGCTCCACTTAGCTTTTTGTGAATGGGGTTCAGATGTCCGAATTTGGTAGGGAAACTGAGGCACAGAGAAAGGCTAGCTCTTCATCACATCCTCTATCATATACCCTCTCCCTCCCTCCCTCCCTCCCTCCC